>NC_135218.1:11022015-11262015 GCF_052324685.1 Brachyhypopomus gauderio
TCGCTATATGAAATTTAACCCAGAGAAAGCTGCAGTGAAGGTAGGCAAGGCAAAGACTCTCTCATTTAGCAGCGTCATGCCTAAAGATATGACAAGACAGATAGTATGATAAATACTGTTAAATGATGTAAAATGCAATTTAAATGTAAAATTAGATATTGAAATGCTGTTGAAATCCTAAAATACTGTTATATGATGTTCAGTGCCATTTAACCTAAAATTAAATGTAGTTTGCTCTGGTGCAGTTGAGGCTGAGAGATTATTTAGCCGTTGTGGAAGGTGTGGTTGAAAGCTCAAGGCTGATACTGTAGGTTTTTGCTGTGGTCGATAATTTATTTGAGGGCAAATTGGCTGAGAGGTAATTGTGGTTGAGGGGTATATTTCAATGTTGGAATATTGTTGTTTGAGTGCCGTTTGACTATGGTGGCTAATTTTGGTTGAGTATTACATTTATAATAGATTTGGAGTAATTGTGTAAGACACTGCCAAGGCTTAAGGATACTTAGCTGTTGGGGTAGGTGTGGTTGTTGTGGTTGAGGGCAATTTGACTGACAGGGTAGTTGTGGTGGAGTTTGGGAGTAATTCTGGTTGAGGGGTGTTTGGATATGGGGTATTTGTTTGCTTTAGACGTATTTAACCTTGAGGGTAGTGTGATTGAAGGCTGTCTGGCTGATGGAGTAGCAGTTGTGGGCAATTCATCTGATGGGACAGGTGTTGTGGGCACTTTAGTTAATGGGGTATTTGTTTGCTGTGCGGGTAGTTTATTTTGGGGTAATTGGGTTATTTAGCTATTGGGGTATTTTAGGCTCTGGGGTAATCTAGGTTGAAGGATAATTTACCGTGGGGGTAGCTGTCACTATCAGGAGATATTTAGATGTCAGAGTATTTGAAGGTGGTAGTTGGAGGTATTGAGCTGAGGGGGTTATTGTGGATAAGGGTAATACATGAGGGATGCTTTAGGCTGTCCATGTAAATATTGAGGGAATGGGAGAGAGAAGAGGGTCCATATGTGTGTCCTGTGAGTCTGACCAACTTTGATGTCATGGAATCTTACCTTTACCGAACATTCCGCCAATCATTCCTACATGAAATAATCCCCCTTATGGGCTGATACCTAAAAGCTGTAATTCTGCTGTGTTCCAAAAGTGCAAGCACATTATTCCTGTATGGGGATTATATTTGTGCCAAATTTTGTGGTTTTGTGACATAATGAAAATGTCCACAACAGCCAAGTTACCCTGCAGTCACAACTGTACTAAAGCAAATTATGTTTCATTTTTAAAAGCATATATAACATTATTTAACAGTATTTATCAGGTTATTAAAATTAAAACAGACCTTTTTTTCCTTTTTAGCTGCTTTGTCTGTGACGGGCAGGTGTGAGCAACAAAAAGGAAGCGATCACGCCAAGTCTCAGGGAAAAAGGGTGGTTTAATATAAAGTGTGCAAACCTAAAACCCGTGCAATAGATCCGAATTAAGGATATAATGACCAGCGGTCAACTGGTACAAAGACAAGGCATATATAGACAGACAAACGACCATCAGGTGGGAACGGATCACGGGCTCCGCCCACCTGAGGGGCGTACACGACGTCACAAAACAACAACAACACAGCCGCTGTGGACAGAGGCGGCCGGTAGGGGGCCGCCTCACCGTGACATTGTCAAGATAACATTAAACTTAAAATAACCCCTCAACAACAACTACCCCAACAGCTTATCCCCTTAGCCTCAAATACCCCACAGTCCCCCAACCACAACTACCCCATCAGCTAAATTGCCTTCAGCATGTACCAGAATAAGTTGAAAAACAATGTTGGCTTTGTTAAGACAACATAAATAGTATTCCAACGTCTTCCTGTGGTGCGGGAGGATTAAAAGATTAAAAGTTAATGTTAGCACTGAGGATAGCAGACCCAGTGCAGACACAGGTCTTGACAGAATCTTAGAGTAGCTCACTTTTCTTTTTTTTCTGATTTCAAAAGCCTGGGAAATATGAAATGGTTTCCTTTTCTAGGCAACCTATTTGTTTGCTAATGCACAAGATAAATCCAACTAAATTTAACAACAGCCACGATTAAGTACACAAATGTTTATCATGCAGTGACCTATAGACTTACATTAACACCAGTCATCAACCTTCAAATGTGTTTCTGTCACATTGTCACACAATCTCAATTCCAAGCACTGTAAAGAAAAACCTCAGACATGATCAGCTGTTGTCACAGCTGTTGTGCTGTTTACGGTATGTTTTAATAATACAATTGTGGGGAGAACATCCACTCCACCTGTGCTTACACTGTTTTTGTCATTTGATCTCATGATGTATCTACATACTGTACATACACATGTGAAAATTATATTTTATTCAGAAACCAATAAATCAGAGCAGGGTATTATAATGAGAGCAGGATGTCATATTGCTATCTGACAGAATTAACACTAATACTAATACTGGACCACTAATACTGGATAACACTGTTACACCATATGTCTCTGACATTAAGGATTACTGTCATCCTTAGTGTATCTAAATTAATTTGAATTCAATTTGTCTGAACTAAGTTTTAGTCTCCAGTGGAATGATAGTATTTTCAGACCCCCTCCCCATGTGTCTCTCTGTTCTCTATTTTTGCATCACTGTGTAAGTGTCTGTCTGTCTGTCGGTCTCTCTCTCTCTCTAACTAAAATGTCAGCACAGTGGAGGTTGTGGAGGAGAAGCAAGTGACAGCGTGCCACTCTGTGGCTGTAGAGTAAATGAATGAGGCATGAGGGGACTGTCAAACTCCAAACCCCACAATTCTCACTGCCCAGATGCTCTTTGCCCAATCATGGCAAGGGTTTATTTTCCTTCATGAAGGGATTTTGGTTGTTTATATGCATATGAAATTATATAGAGGCCGAATTTATATTCATATGGCACATGCAGCTCTGTCGATTCAAGAGTCATCATCCTATTACCAGGAATAATCCGCTCAACTTTGCATGCACGTGTTAATTTCCTTAATTGAATATTATAGCTGCTGTCAGCTATAGTCCATGAGAAAAGGTATGAACTCCACACGTAATATGTTTGTGTCAGCCAGCACATCCCACTATGGGAAAGTGACCTAAAGCTGATCAAAATGAATCTATTTGAAATGCTTCACTAAGTATGTTTGAAAAATATTCTTCAGAGTATTATGCAGTTCTTGTTTGTGTAGCACAGCTCTTAATTGTGGAATGCGTCTTTGAGCTCTGAATGCTTTGAAAAAGTTACTGTTTATGTGAATTGCTCAATGGGTATTACGGGTCTCAACAGCTCTGCCATATTTACCTTATAGTACTTATCTGTCTTCTGCCAGGCTCATTTAGATTTTTTAGACTACTGGCAATTTGGTCTGACCAGTTAATGTCACGGGACACACATTTTTCACACTAGTTGTCATGATTGAGTCATATACACCCCCTCGGGGACAGTGCACATTATGTTAGAAATGCCCCCTTCTGCTGTGTGGAGGACAGGCTTTATTACTGTGCTCAGGAACGGCCTGTGGAGAGTGAGACTAGCCCTACGTCGACTGCTGCACGCAGTAGAATCAGCAGCACAGATCACACGGAACCTTTACAAGAATATCACAAAAAAACACACCTGCTTATTATACATATAAAGCTAAAGGCAAGCAAAACTATTGTTAATAATGTGGTCTGATGAATACTGGAGTGAACAGGATTGCAGGTAGTACAAGTGAGAAATTGGGTTTGTAATTTGTATTACATATAATTTACTAAAGCTTTATTGGTTTCTGCAAAAAATACATACACTATATTGCATGGGCGCAGATGGAAATTCTGAAGTGAGGGGGACCAAGCTGTACAATATATATATATATATTTTAGTGCTGTCAATTCCAGGTGCCGCGATTAAAAGTCCTCACCAGGATTTTGCTCAGGCTTCCTGGATTGTGTTGATTCCACTAATTATATATATATATATATATATATATATATATATATATATATATATATATTGTAGATGCTAGATTTCGGATGGGGTCAATATAAATCTGGAGGGGACATGTCCCCCCCGTCCCCAGTGCCATCTGTGCCCCTGCTATATTGCCAAAAGTATTCGCTCACCCATCCAAATGATCAGAATCTAGTGTTCCAATCACTTCCATGGCCACAGGTGTATAAAATTAAGAACCTAGGCATGCAGACTATTTTTGCATTTGCAACATTTGTGAAAGAATGAGTCGCTCTCAGGAGCTCAGTGAATTCCTGCGTGGAACTGTGATGGGATGCCACCTGTGCAACAAATCCAGTCATGACATTTCCTCATTCCTAAATATTGCACAGTCAACTGTCAGCTGTATTATAAGAAAATGGAAGTGTTTGGGAACGACAACAACTCAGCAACTAACTGCTAGGCCACGTAAACTGACAGAGTGGGGTCAGCAGATGCTGAAGTGTGCAAAGAGGTCGCCAACTTTCTGCAGAGTCAATCTCTACAGACATCCAAGTTCGTGTGGCCTTCAGATTAGCTCAAGAACAGTGCGCAGAGAGCTTCATGGAATGAGTTTCCATGGTCGAGCAGCTGCATCCAAGCCATACATCACTAAGTGCAATGCAAAGCGTTGGATGCAGTGGTGTAAAGCACGCTGCCACTGGACTAGAGCAGTGGAGACACGTTCTCTGGAGTGATGAATCGTGCTTCTCCATCTGGCAATCTGATGTACGAGTCTGGGTTTGGCAAGATCGGCATTTGTCTGACTGCACTGTGCCAAGTGTAAAGATTGGTAGAGGGGGGATTATGGTGTGGGGTTGTTTTTCAGGAGCTGGGCTTGGCCCCTTAGTTTGGAGCTGGCCCCTTCCTCTTCCAACAAGCAAGGCCCATAAAGACATGGATGTCAGAGTTTGGTGTGGTTGTGTGGATGAACTTGAATGGCCTGCACAGTCTTGACCTCAACCTGACAGGACACATTTGGGATGAATTAGATCGGAGACTGAGAGACAATATAGAGTATTTAAATGCTGAAAACATACAAAAATACTATAGTTTCTGGTTGTCAGAAAGATTTGTATCAAGGCAATCTGGAACTGATGATTACCTTCTGAAAAGAGATCTCTATTCAGACTCTTTATTCTCAGATTCTACACCACGCTACCTTATGCATTATATAATGGTGTTTGTGTTTGTTTTGGGTAGCAAGCACTGAGGAAACTGTCATTCTCAGACAGCCTGGCAGCTGTCTCCAGATATCACCTTTTCAAATACGTGCTGTCAGGATGACTTAAGTACAGAAGATTTTAAACATAATGTTGTGTGACAAACTCTCTGTAAAGTTATTCTCGGTGGAGGTGATGAACCTTTGGGGAAATAAACCTCTTCAACATTAACCTCCCAATTCCTCAAAGTCACCCTTTCATTTTACTCCTGTTTCTATAGCAACACCTATAGAAAGAGTAAGATGATCACTTCATGTTGCCCTCTCCTCATGATCTACAGAAAGCAGGTAGTGGGAAAACCTTAACATGATATGACAGTATTGACAGTGCAGTACTATGAGTCTGTAATGAAGGATTCTATGGATCTTTCTTTGTGAAAGGCATGGATCATTACATGGTCTTGAAGCATCCAACTGAATTTTTCTAATTGAGGACACTGGTTTATATTTTAGTCTGCTAGCAACGAAAGCTGACAAGTATTGAATGAAAGGAAAACCTCAAAAAGATCAAATATAAGCAAACATTACTGAACTAAAAATGATGATTGATGTAACTCAGAACTATATTACACAGTGAAAATCATTTTGGCACTTTGCAAAATCTACTTTAAAGACTAGAAGGCACAGAGATGTCAAAAAATATTTTTAATAATCCCTACATTGGCTCATCTGGATGTCACTGAGCTGAACCATGTACTCATGCATGTAATGAGGTCTTTTAGAGTACCTGCCAGGAGAGACATGCAGAGGACTAAAGGGAATCTTAACTAAAATGTGTCTTTTTCCCTTTGGCATGATCATATGTCCTTCCTCGAAGGCTTCAGGAAGACCGAGTTTGAGGGAGAAAAAACCAGTAAGCTCCAGGCTAGAGCGCAAAGACACAGAGAGACCAAGGGCCCTGCGCTCGATGGCAGTCTGTGTACAGAATGACATAAATGTGCTTAGCAGGATCTCCTCTGAGATGTCTTGGTGTCATAAATGAGTCTAAACTGAAATTAGAATCAGCGATGGAAACAGTACTCATAAAAGTCAATTGCCCTTTTCTTTTAAGGTATCAGCCATTAGGTTATCATTAGGATATCACTTATGCCTGTCCCCACGGAGAAACAGAATAAGTTGTGTAGTCAAGCGCTACCATCCTAAGAAAGTAAGGAAGGCTGAATTATTAATTTTTTTAACTGAAAATGTGCTCAATGTTGAATATGCTGATTTATAGAGTCATGGTTTTAGTGTATCTGACAACTCTGCTCTGGCTGTGAGGTGTCTAACCCTGGAGCACTGAATCACAATGGCTCTCTGAAGTCTGTGGCGTGTGCTATGTAGATCATGAAAAATGATTCTGCCTCAGAAGGATGTCTTGTGAAATAATTTTAATGTGTTTAAAAGAAAGAAAGTTTTGGACAAAGAGTAAATGTCGATGAGCACATGGATGCATTAATAGGGTGTCTGAACAAGAATTATAGATGGAATCTCCTGTCTTTGCTAGGCTGCCTAGATCAGTCTAAAAGTCACTGATTGACTGGGTGAAGATAACTTAATATTTTAGCTTGGAACAACTTGCTGGCCAGCCTGCGTGTGGAATGTGGAATGGGATATTATTATAATTAATAGTAATAGTAACTGTATCACTGTAGTGCCAGACTGCCTATACTATTAAGAGTATGTAATAAAGGTTTCTATGGATGTTTTTTTTTGTTTGGTTTTATGAAGGGAATTGATTATTAAAGCTTCAGCAATTTCAGCTATAACTCCAAATATTACAATTCTAAATGGTAAAAACACTGCTTTTTCAGCAACAATACATGGAAGACCAATCAAATTCTACATTTCCTTCAGAGAAGATTCCAAGTATCTAAGATGTCCTACTGTAGAGACTTATGTGATACATGTTTTGGCTTGCCTAGCTCTCTCCTTAGATGTCTATTTTGCTTACTGTTTTATGCTGTGCCATTCTGCGATCAGTATTATCTTTCCCATAATTGGTGCTCATGCACAGCATGAATATACATCACAGTGCCAGAAGACTCATCTCATGAACCCTTCTGTTTTCTTACAGGTGGCCAATCTCTTGCGACTTTTCCAGATTCCCCAAATCAGCTATGCCTCAACTAGTGCTAAGCTTAGTGATAAGTCGCGCTACGACTACTTTGCTCGAACAGTACCCCCGGACTTCTACCAAGCCAAGGCCATGGCTGAGATCCTGCGCTACTTCAACTGGACCTACGTCTCCACCGTTGCCTCCGAGGGCGATTACGGAGAGACTGGCATCGACGCGTTTCAGCAGGAGGCCAGAGCTCTGCAAATCTGCATCGCCACATCTGCCAAAGTTAGCCGCTCCATGGACCGCTACAGTTACGAAGCAGTCATCAGGTCGCTGTTGCAGAAGTCCAATGCTAAGGTCGTGATCCTCTTCACTAGGGGCGAGGACGCCAGGGAACTTCTAGTCTCAGCGAACCGCATGAACGTCTCCTTCATCTGGGTGGCTAGCGATGGCTGGGGTGCGCAGGAGAGTGTGGTGAAGGGCAGCGAGTCAGTGGCAGATGGAGCTTTTACCATCGAGCTTGCTTCATACCCCATCCAAGAGTTTGCAGAGTACTTCACCAGCCTAAACCCTTACAACAACACCCGCAACCCCTGGTTCCGAGAATTCTGGGAGCATCACTTCCAGTGCAGTCTGCACGACCTCAGCTGTGGGAAGCATGCCTTGCGCAATGGCAAGTTTGAGCAAGAATCCAAGATTATGTTTGTGGTGAATGCCGTGTATGCGATGGCACACGCCCTGCACAACATGCGGCAAGCAGTATGTCTGAATAGCACCAAAGTCTGCAGTGCCATGAAACCAGTAAATGGGAAGAAGTTCTATAAGGACTACATCTTAAAGACAAAGTTTGATGGTGAGTGATCGGAACGTGCACTTCTATGGTCCCTGCTCATAGAAATTATTACCAATATGAAAAATGGTAACTATTTCTATGAAGAATAATTACAATTTCATAATTATTGTTTCATGATGTAAATGTGAATCCATGCCACAGTCCATAAGTCATTTGGCAGTGGTGCAGCTTTGGGGGTTTGACTGTGTGCTTGAACCCACTGGATAGGAAAATGACTAAACCAAAAGCTGACTGTCATTTGAGGTTACCTATGTGTGTGTACTTGGGTGAGCCAGTGAGAGTCATATCATGAAATTAAAGCCATAATGTTCTGAAATATCAGAGTAGATCAACCAGACCCATATTAAGCCTAACGAACATAGATGAAAATATTTCCAGTGGTCAGTTTTATGGTCAATTTAGTCCTAGGCCAGCCTTAATCCACCCATGTGTGGGAATACAGACCACAAAAGACAAACAATACATAATTTATTTATAAAGATAAACATTCACATAAGAACTCGATCCTGGATGTTGTCAGAGATGTGCAAAAATAAGATACATTTTAAAAGGTTTGTCAGTATAAAAGAGGCTGTATAAAAATTGTTATACTGTGTATAACATTCAGTTGTAAGTATATATTATATTATTTCAAATCTTGTATACTGGACATCAGAGCAAAATGAACTAAATCTGTCACTGGCCAATCACGAACAGTTTAACATTTACTGCTTACAGTATAGATGATTGTGTTTTGTTTTGCATTCAGTTTTACACATTGAAAGTAACCAAAGTTACCTTCAATTACTTACTACATTCAGGTCTGCTCTTGGGTTTCCTAAATAGAAATGGGATTTAAAATAATTACTCATACAAAGTCATTTCTCAGAGCAGCTGAGCCTTATTTCGATTGCTTTCCACTTCTTGAAGATAAGGAACACTATTGTGATTCAGTCTGCAGCACCGAGATATTTAGTATTACCTGCAGGCTCTGAGAGTTCTTTTGTCACACTGTTGACAATGGGAAAGAAGTTTTATCCTCAGCATAAATAATGCATTCAGAAATCTCATGCCAGATATAAAAAACACTATTGTGTCATGCTGTAGGTATATCTGTAGAATACAATAGGACCAAAATTCATTCAAGTTAACACTTTAATATCAAGTGGCAAGATAAAACCCTGAAATAATGTCAAAGAGCCGGGCCTATGAATCAGAGAGCTAGACCTGTACGTTACTATGTTGTGTTGAATGAATCAGCTGCAGTCAGTGTGTTTCTTCTTTGTAATAGTTTAGCTGTGTACTGCTAAATGTTTTAAAAAATGAAATCATGAAAAAATGAAATAAAGCAGTTTAGAGCAAGGGTCAAAACAACAACAGGCAGATCGCCACACCAAGCCAGAATACAAACCCACAGAGGAAAACAGTCCTGGTCAAAACCAGCAGAGCAAAATAGAAAAGGCAGACAAACCCAGAAAGGATCAAGAACGAGGCTGGTACCATCAAAGCAGTAAGTGAAACCACTAAATTCACACACTAGGATAACAGCAATATTTAACACAAGGGAAATGCCAAATGCCAGATATATAAATAGACAGATAATCATGGAAACAGGTGTGATTAATAATCTGGTGATGAGGCTCGTGTGACTGGATGTGTGATCACTGGGATTGAGGGAGACAAGCTGCCTGACAATTGGACTGAATCGTGGCTACTGTTTCTGTAGGGAAATAATTCATGACTGTGATTTGTTCATTAGCCAGAAATTGTCGTATCTTGTTTTCATTACAAATTGAATTTTTTTCAGTACTGATTAAACAAATAGGAAGGACTGCCTGGCACCCTTGGCATAGCTATCAACAGAACTGCAATGACAAACCCTATCAATGTTTCAAATCACGTTCCTTTTTTCCCTTCTTAACTGATCTATTTTTGATGTTCTTTCAAGAGTTGTGAAATCACATCAAAGCAACAAGGCAAACATGTGAATCAACCTTCTGGCCTCAATTATATACATGTAGTGCATGCACCTGTGTCCAGTGAAAATGCAAACCTGAAACGTGAGCCTTTTGAAACTGTAAGCCATGTAGGGGCTTTACATATATACTTGTCCTAAAGGTTTACCAACTTCCTTTCATACAGGAAATATATTATGCTCTCTGGCCAAACTAAAAGTCCCCTTGTTGCAGCTTTGCCATACTGTATGTCTTCTGTCTTTGCAGCTCCGTTTCGTCCGGTTGACACAGAGAACACCGTTCAATTCGATGCGTACGGGGACAGCCTGGGCCGCTACAACATCTTCCACTACCACAAGGAGGACGGTGTATATATGTACAGCAAAGTGGGCTACTGGGCTCAGAGCCTGAGCCTAAACACCAGCCTAATCCCTTGGGAGAGCCCAGTGATTCCCACATCGCAGTGTAGCGACCCCTGCAGGAAGAACGAGATAAAGAGCATGCAGCCCGGCGACGTGTGCTGTTGGATCTGCATCCCCTGCCAACCCTACCAGTACCTGCTGGATGAGTTCACCTGCGCCGATTGCAGTTTTGGCCAGTGGCCCCTGGAAAACCTGACGGGTTGCTATGACCTGCCTGAGGAATACATCCACTGGGAGGACGCCTGGGCCGTGGGGCCGGTCACCATCGCCTGCCTGGGCATCTTCTGCACGCTCTTCGTCATCGGCCTGTTCCTGAAGAACAACGAGACACCGGTGGTGAAGGCCAGCGGGCGCGAGCTCTCCTACATCCTGCTGCTGGGCGTGCTCCTCTGCTACTGCATGACCTTCATCTACATCGCCAAGCCGTCGGCGGTGGTGTGCACGCTGCGGCGTCTCTGCCTGGGCACCTCCTTCGCCGTGTGCTACTCCGCCCTCCTCACCAAGACCAACCGCATCGCCCGGATCTTCAACGGCGTGAAGGACGGCGCCCAGAGGCCGAGGTTCATCAGCCCCGCCTCGCAGGTGGCCATTTGCGCCGCGCTCATCTCCTGCCAGCTGCTGGTGGTGGTGGTGTGGCTCCTGGTGGAGGCGCCGGGCGTGAGGAAGGAGGTCAGTCCCGAGAGGAGGGACGTAGTCCGGCTGAAGTGCAACAGTAAGGACTCCAGCATGCTGGTGTCGCTCACCTACAACTGCGTGCTCATTATCCTCTGCACCTTCTACGCGTTCAAGACCAGGAAGTGCCCCGAGAACTTCAACGAGGCCAAGTTCATCGGCTTCACCATGTACACCACCTGCATCATCTGGCTGGCCTTTCAGCCAATCTTCTACGTCACAGCCAGTGACTACAGGGTAGGCAGATTCAAGTTGAGCTGTAGCTCTGACAGCTGTTCCATTACTCTTCACAGGGGCTTTATAGAATTTCAGCTGAAAGATATGACCTATCAGCATAGTACAAATACTCCTCTCTATCAACTTTAAGACAAAACTTGACTATGTAGACTAAAGATCTAAAAATCACAAAATCTAAACAGCACAAAATGATACAGAAACAATTCGGAAAACAACCCAGAAACATTCACAAGTTCTTTGGGGAGCTCAAATCTGGTCCTGGTGACCTGCCACCCTGCAGAGTATAGTTCCAACCCTAATATGACACAAATTAATCCCAGTTAATCAGGTTCTCCAGTAGCTCCTTATTATTAGAACAGTATTAGCTTCTTATTATTAGAGTGTTAGATCATCTGAACCGCACTTGGGCACCCCTGTCATACACTAATTACTTCAGTCTGTGGGCTCATGCTAAAAGCTTGTGTGTCTTACCCAAGTGCTGCCATCAGCTGTCTCAATGTCCCAATTGTTTAATGATTAATTAATAGTTAGTTGGCACTACTATATTCTTGCTGCTATGTCATTATCTGAAAACAAAACAAGCTCTTGTGCATCCATGAACAGCTCTTGTTTCCAGCAGTGTCCTGGTTTTGAGACATAGAAGATTCTTTAGGTGGCATCCAGTGATGTTTAAGGCCACGTCCTAAAGGTGCAACCAAGCCATGACCAAGCTAGTAGTTTTTTCCAGAATGTTACCTTTCAGACAGCTTAAAGAGAACTCTTACACCTTCACAGATACTGCTGCACTACAGGCGTTGAACATCAGTATATCTGATCCCCCCCCAATTTTGCTCTGAGTAGTGAAAGTAATTATATTACATTTTTGAACTATTGTTATGGGGTCCAGCTGCTCAGATCTCCAAAATGTTCCCTAATTCATGTTTTTATTTCTTTAAGGAGGCAAACTTATCAGAGCTCCAGGCTATTTTCTAACAAATGCTTCCACAGTGACTTAAATCACACTGCAGGTACAGTCAATACAAAACCTCTTATTTCTATTTCAACGGTTTCTGTGAGATAACCTCTTCCAACTTCTTGAGCTGTCTCTGCTGTATATGCCGTATTCATAACAGTGTGATACGGTGAGTTTGCCTTATGGCCAATACCTGCTGTTTCAGGCGACAGATAGAAAAATCCCTTTGATCGTCTGTCTATCGTGATGATGAAAGGATCAGCTCTTGTTTCATGTGTCTGGGAAGCTGCTCAGTGGAGAGAGTGAGGGTGATGACACCATGGCAACTTATTGGAGTGTGAATTGAATCTTTCTGAGCCCCTTTCCATCAAGTGCTGTTAATGACAGATACCTTTCGATAGTTATGTAATTTTATGGGGCTTTATGGCCATGTGTTGGTATTAATAGTCACAGCAAAAATAGTTTAGATACGTCTCCCCGAGATTCTAAGGGCAGTGCAGGCACATTTAAACATGCTTCGGTTGTTACAAAAGAGCTAGGAAGATCTTTAGAAATGTGGTGAAGACATTGGGAGGGGAGATGATGTGTAGAGGAGGTGAGCAGGAAGGAGAAGAGACAGGAACTGAGGGAGGCTTGGAACAAGAAAACACCGAGAGCAAGAAGGAGGGAAACGTGTGAGAGTGGGAGACGTTATCCAGTGCAAAGTGAGGTGTGAAGCCAAGCCATATGAGTGTGGTTACGCATGCAGAGTGTGTGGCGTGCACTCTGCTGAAGGTGGTTTGCCCAGAGGAAGCCCAGCGGACCAGAGGTTGATCACACAGGCTGCAACACAGCACTGCTATGCTCAGTGAGAGGCCTGTCTAACACAGTGTGGAAACACATTGTTACTAAACCACAGGTGTTGGGTGAGGATGGGCTGGCTGTCCCTGCCTCTAATGATGCAATGAGGAATGATTAAAGGAAGGGGTGTTTCTGGGAGTGTTGTGTGTGTGTGTGTGTGTGTGTGTGTGTGTAATGCATGCATTGATGTGTGGTGGAGTGTTATGACAATTTCGGCAGAATTCCAGCTGAGGCCCATGTTTGGGGGAAAATGTGCTTTTGAGAGACCTAAAACTGACCCACCCACAAGGACACACACTCACACAGACATCCTTGACAAACTATGTATTGCTGTTGCATGCAGTTAAACCCAATCATAACCCAAATAGCAAAAATAACAATCAATACTAAATATTTTAATTTTCAAAGCAAATAATTATTTTTAAAAATACATAATAAACCCAAACAAGCAAAGAATCAGATGTGCACACACACACACACATACACAGACACAACATGTAAATGTAAACATAGCATCCTTATTGGGTTCACATTTTGTGTTTATTTTGTCATATTGATAAGGTAAATATTTCATTTAGAAGAAGCACTAGCAGGATCTGGGGGACAGTACAGACATATGACTCTAGTACTCAAACTCTAGTACTCAAACTCTAAAACTCACTCTAGTACTCAGACTCTAGCACTCACTCTTTATAGAACTCAGACTCTAGTACTCAGACTCTAGTACTCACTCTTTATAGAACTCAGACTCTAGTACTCAGACTCTTTATAGAACTCAGACTGTATATAGAACTCAGACTCTGTAGTACTCAGACTCTTCATAGAACTCAGACTCTTTATAGCATGCACACTCTTTATTGTAACGGCAGCAATGAGGGAGTGCTAAGTGTGAGGTTAGTTTTACAGTCCATTATCCATAATGACTTCAAACATAAAGCAGAAGCTGGCAGTGAAGCAGACTGAACTCTTGGCAGTCTCACACATTAAATGTAGTGAGTACAGTCACCAGTGCCTTCAGGTCAATAATGGTCAATAATCACTCCGAGGACAGCAGGACCTACGGATCGTAGTCACCGGTGAAAGAGAAAAGCAGTGAGGAACAGGTGCAGGGGATAAACGGATAATGAGGGTATAATGAGTGGGGCAGTGCCCGAGAGCATGGGTGTGTATATGTGTGTGTGTGTGTGTAAGTGGGCGTGTCCCTCATAGGTTGGGACCAGTGCATTGTGACATTTATAGTACTCATCTGGCCTTAACAGTGAATAGATGTGGAGACTGAATTAGTCATTATTAATTTGTTCTATTAACAGCCATGATATCTGATGGACTGAAGCATGACCAAGATGATGCATTTGAACAAATATCACGATATCAAACATATATGCTTATCAGGACATTTAAAAAGCTTGTCTTTGCTATCACCTATAGGAATACCAAGCAAACAAGAAAAGCTATTTTCTCTAATGAATCTACGTCTGATCCAGAACACATGCGATTGGCAGTGTCCAGAGAGAGAGGAGCCAGTCTTCCTGGACACACTTACCACTCCACTCCATTGGGCTGGACTGGTTAAAGCCCCTGTAAAGCACTCATCTCTGGTTACGCAATGGCTCTCCTTCACAAACTCTCATACAGCTATTTGTGGAAAACCCACGGCCCCACACTGTGCTCCTCGAAGATGGCATTTAGTTCAAGGTCGTCAAATAGAACAAGAATACAACATGGGATATAGCAACATTTTGTTTTAGAAACTGTTGATATTTAGATATATGAACTGAAATAGTTAATGTATGCATTAAATGCTTTGGTTTTAGTGTAAAAAAAATCCATAATATCCAAATTATGACTAGTCAAGGGGAAATGACCCAAGCTAAATTCAGTTATCCCAATGAATAAAGTAGAATGTGACACAGATCTCAAATCCGTGAGATACAAGTGAACTCCAGCCAGTAAGTGAAGGTCAATCTCACCTGTGTTAGTCTCAGTTGCACATTTCAGTTATAGATATTAGCTTCAAGATCATGATCACAAGAAATCATTTTGTGGTTGTAATGACAGAGTTTGCTATTATCCATCTGTACCAGAAGTCTTTATCCTTTACCTTTATTCTGGCTCACATGTAAACCCTTAAATATACATAATCAGAAGGTACAGTATTTTGTATATTTATTTGTAAGCATGCATGAAAATGCATCTCCAAGGCGTACCAGAAGTCTTTATCCTTTACCTTTATTTTGGCTCACATGTAAACCCTTAAATATACATAATCAGAAGGTACAGTATTTTGTATATTTATTTGTAAGCATGCATGAAAATGCATCTCCAAGGCTCATATCAGATGCAATGCCCTTAATATGAAACTGGGACCACTAGCGATAACCATCTGGAAATATGGATACAGCCCAAAAAGGGAGACTTTAGCGTCCACACCACATAAGAACACATACTAATAGACCTGAGCTTATCTCCACGTAAGAGGCCATCCTGCTTTTTAAAAAGGTCTTGGAAATCCTGCCCTTTATACTGTCACAACCATAATAAAGAACAGAAATGAATAATGTAAGTGTTCCAACCCTCAGGTGATTTAATAAAGTAAACCCCCCCCTGTGTGTGTCCGTGCTCTCTCAGGTGCAGACCACCACTATGTGCATCTCGGTGAGTCTGAGTGGCTCCGTTGTGCTGGGCTGCCTCTTCGCTCCCAAGATCCACATCATCCTGTTTCAGCCGCAGAAGAACGTCACCACTCTACGGGTGGCCACCACGCGCTTCAGCGTCACCACCGGCCCCGGCTCCAGCTTCTCTCAAGGTACGCTGCCCCTGCCACCGTCACCATCAGCAGCCAGGAGGACCCCGGCCTGACACCCCAGCTGAGACACCGCAACACATACACCCACTTACTATCAAATGATCCCAACAAGGTTCCAGTACACCTAGAACAACGGGGTTATTGAATGGAGTTAATGACGAAATCAGAAAATGACACAGGGTTTCATAGGCCAGTCGTCTCAGAATGACCTTTGATCATATCTGCCTTGCTGGTGTTTATGAGCTGTGTTAAAGCAGCACATGGCGCTGAGTGACTAATCTTGAGTTTTCTGCCCTGTGGTGTCAGTCTCCAATGTTGTGCCGACAGTCTGTAATGGGAGAGAAGTAGTGGACTCGACAACATCGTCTCTGTGAAGGACTACACTTCATCTGCCACATGTGCTACACAGATTACTCTTATCATTAGTCAATACAACAGGTGTTTGCTGATATTAAGGAGGCCACTCTCAGTAAAGAGTGCCATTAATCTTGTTCTCAACGTGCTGTGAGTACAATTATACAGTTTTCTCTCTCTCATTCTCTCTCTTTCTTGCTCTATCTTGACTAGTTAGAACTTACAATGGGATGCCAATTAAAGCTCTGTATACCCCCTTCTTTTTATGAAGAATATGAAAAAGTATTATTTGAGATATGGAGTAAAATCATAGTAAATCTGTTTAATGTATTATATGCAGGATGTTTTTAATGTAGATTTTTGGTGATTTGGGTTTGTGTTTTCTTGTAATTTATGTAAATAAAATGTGTTTTATATAAATATTGGGGATTAGTAGCTGATTTGTTTGTTTCATATGTCTACTGAGTTAAATTTTAATTTAAGTTTTAAGTTAAGTTTTAATAAACATTGTTAATATACTCTGTATGGACAAAACCACTCCTGGTGATTGAGTTTGGTGACCCATTGTGTAATTACCCAGTGTATGTAATTAAGCACATACCTAGGTGATCCCCATAGACAAACTCTGGCAGTACAATGAGTACTACTAAAGAGCTCATAACTGTCATAAGATGCCATCTTTACCACAATACAGTTTGGAAAATTTCTGCACTGCCATAAATGGCCAGTAAACTGTAAGTGCTTTTATGGTAAGACTTAAGCTTCCAGGAGCAGCACCTCAGCTATGACTCAGTGGTAGACCAAAACCTACAGACCAGTGGTAGACCAAAACCTACAGACCAGTGGTGGACCCAAACCTACAGACCAGTGGTGGACCCAAGTCTACAGATCAGTGGTGGATCCAAACCTACAGACCAGTGGTAGACCCAAACCTACAGACCAGTGGTAGACCCAAACCTACAGACCAGTGGTAGACCCAAACCTACAGACCAGTGGTAGACCCAAACATACAGACCAGTGGTAGACCCAAACCTACAGACCAGTGGTAGACCCAAGCCTACAGACCAGTGGTAGACCCAAACCTACAGACCAGTGGTGGACCCAAGTCTACAGATCAGTGGTGGATCCAAACCTACAGACCAGTGGTAGACCCAAACCTACAGACCAGTGGTAGACTCAAACCTACAGACCAGTGGTAGACCCAAACCTACAGACCAGTGGTAGACCCAAACATACAGACCAGTGGTAGACCCAAACATACAGACCAGTGGTAGACCCAAACCTACAGACCAGTGGTAGACCCAAACCTACAGACCAGTGGTAGACCCAAACCTACAGACCAGTGGTAGACCCAAACCTGCAGACCAGTGGTAGACCCAAACCTACAGACCAGTGGTAGACCCAAACCTACAGACCAGTGGTAGACCCAAACCTGCAGACCAGTGGTAGACCCAAACCTGCAGACCAGTGGTAGACCCAAACCTGCAGACCAGTGGTAGACCCAAACCTACAGACCAGTGGTAGACCCAAACCTACAGACCAGTGGTAGACCCAAGCCTACAGACCAGTGGTAGACCCAAACCTACAGACCAGTGGTAGACCCAAGCCTACAGACCAGTGGTAGACCCAAACCTACAGACCAGTGGTAGACCCAAACCTATAGACCAGTGGTAGACCCAAACCTACAGACCAGTGGTAGACCCAAGCCTACAGACCAGTGGTAGACCCAAACCTACAGACCAGTGGTAGACCCAAACCTACAGACCAGTGGTAGACCCAAACCTACAGACCAGTGGTAGACCCAAACCTACAGACCAGTGGTAGACCCAAACCTGCAGACCAGTGGTAGACCCAAACCTGCAGACCAGTGGTAGACCCAAACCTACAGACCAGTGGTAGACCCAAACCTGCAGACCAGTGGTAGACCCAAACCTACAGACCAGTGGTAGACCCAAACCTACAGACCAGTGGTAGACCCAAACCTACAGAGCAGGTCTGACGTGTCCTAGCACTATCCTCAGTTGCATCACTCACTACCAATTTTTTAAAATTGCCTCTGGAGCAACATCAGCACAAGAACTGCACATTGTGAGTTTCATAAAATGGGTTTAAGTGGTGGAGCAGCTGCACTCAAGACCAAGATTACTACATGCAATGCCGAGCTTCAGTGGGAGTGGAACAGCACGTGCCACGGCTGTGCGCTGGAGCAGCAGACCTTTTTTTTCTGGAGTGATGAATTATGCTTCACTGTCTGGCAGTCTGATAGATGAATCTGGGTTTGGTGGATTGCAGGAGAAAACTACCTGGTGGAATGCATAGTACCAACATGAAGGTTCGGTGGAAGAGAAATAATGGTCTGAGGCCGTTTTTCAGGGTTTAGCCGAGTCCCCAACTTCAAGTGAAGGGCAATATTAATGCTACACATCACAAAGGCATTTTAGACACTTATATCCTTCCAACTTTGTGACAGCAGAATATGGAGGCATAGTTTGACAAGTCTGATGTAGAGTTGCACAGAGCCCTGACCTCAAACCCATTTTAACGCCTTTGGGAAGAATTCAACCACTGTGAGCTAGGCCTCCTCATTCAACATCACTGCCAGACTACACTAATTAGTGGCAGGGGGAATCAAATTAAGACCTCTGGTTTTGAAACAGGATGTCCAACAAGTGTCTACATTATTTTGGACATATAATGTACATTATGCCTGGCAGGGGACCTTTGGTATTAGGTTTCCCATTACATGACATTCAATTACAAACCCCGTCATTACCATCACGTACACCCACCAGCCACTAATTTTATATTAAAATACTGACCTTGTAGGTGTACAGATGTAGCCTGTAGACCATTTATTGTCATGCTCAGTGTCCTACTGCCCTTCATATGTGGGCAGCTTTTCACCACAGAACATCCGATATATGTGGACGGCTAACCACAGCAATGACACTGCCAGGAATGAAAACCGCAGCAACACTGTGCCTGGTCAGCATTCGCCACCCTGACACCCACAACCGTGTCACTACCGTGCTGTGTTGACTGTCGTCCACCGTTCAAATCATATCCTGTCAGGGGTGGACCGTCTCTCACAAACTGACTGGTCCTTTCTAACCGACATGGAGGCTGACAAACTGTGTACGCGTCCGTGCGCTCACAAAACGCATCTATGGCACACCGAGCAGTACCAGTATGTGTAAGATGGGTGTTTCTAATAAAATGTGTAGCATAGTTTGACACTTGTCACGTTATATGCTGAGCAGTTTTTCAAAAACGTAATGTTCTCTAGACAAAATACTTTGAAACTGATTAACTATGTCATGCTATTTTAGGTAACAACGCTCAGGGCTGCATGAAAAGCTAGCTGCAAGCTTTCACAGATACTTTCTAATTCCAGATCATCATGCTGACCAAACGGACTAAAGGCACCTCAAAAATGTAGTACTAAACATTTCACCCAGAACGAAAGATATGAGACTTCATGTCAGTTCACAGCTGATTCTATAAAGACACAAATAGTAACCGAATTTACGGTTGTAGAATGAAGAATAGTGTGTCTATAGCTTACTAGGTCTGTCGCTGCTGGAAAACATGATAGATTATCCCCATCTAGTGGTCATAAAACAGCACTGCAACAAAGACAACAAGCTGAACACAGAACAGACATGGTAGTTTTGCAAAATCTAGTAGAATGAAAGAACGGATTTTTTCCTCATTAATAAAAAACTGAATGTGAAAAGACAACATAGTTTTAATGACAGAAGCATTTACGCCTTTTCTATGTTCATAATAGCGCCCTCAACTGATGAAAATCACAGCATGTCTAATTTATTACTCAGTAAATCACTAATAAATACATTGTACCAGCATAGCAGATTACTCTACTTTGTGAGGTCAGAAAACAATTAAATTCGTGCTGCAGGTAAATACCAAGGCCAATTATCCTCTAAATCGCAGTTGGCACATTCCAGGGGCCAGACTAAAGCCATCTCTTCACAAAGCCAATTGCAGCCCAAGTACATGCTAGCTTTAATCACTAAATGGGATGTATACATGGACCTACTTTGAAGTGTTATATACATATATCCTACTTTGAAGTGTTCTTGTCCATATACAGTGACTTACAGCTGAACAGTGTTAAACGTATTTACACTTCACAAGCTTGCGTATGTAGAATATCCACGTTATTGTGTTTCCTGTGTACCTGGTACAGACAGAGAAGCATATTTAATAATATTAATATGACGCACAGTTTACACAGATCCCTGACCTCAAACCCATTGAACACCTTTTAATAGCAGTGACTAACATCAGTGGCACCGTGTCCTTGTTCTTCTGGGCAAATTGTGGTTAAATTACACTAAATGCTGCTTTTTATCATAAATGAGGGTAAATTTAAAAGTTCATCGTTCTTATAATTGCTAGAGGTGGAAGCAGGATATACTCTTGTGTTTTAATTATTTAGATAACCAGTTTATTTTGCATATGCAATATTTACTGGATATGTGCAGTAAAACTAGGTGATGGCAATAATTTAGAAAATTGATATATTATTTCCATTCCATGCAGCTGCTAACCTGTGAAACATGTCAATAAACAGTATTTTAGGGCAGTAGCTAACGTCTCTGGTAAAATCAACTTCAAGATTGTCACCTTATAACCATCCACAAGTGTTTTCCACAGACGAGCTATATGATTATATACGTTTCGCCTGTTTAGCCCACTATTGTCGCGTTTCTTTTAAATTAGTACCAAAAATTTACGACAAAGAGTTTCCACAGAAATGTTAGAGGCACCGTGATGTGTGTTGAGTCCATAGTGTCGATATAAGCACTACGGAAGTCGGCACAACACCGGCAGCTGGAGGAGCAACACAGCCGCTAACTCCACAGCCAAGCCGGCTAGCCCTCAACATCCTGGGGGAGAGTTGGCGTGTTTCAACGGGTATGTGGTCGGTTGCTTATCTAGCCAGAAGGTCTGGCTATCGGCTATCCGAATTGTCCATATCTAACCTTGTAACTTAAACATAAACATTGTTTATGTAAACATAAACTAGCTAATGTCCGAAAAAGCGAGGCAGGTGGCTAACCTAACTTAAACTGGGTTGACAATCAACATGCTAGCGAAGTTAGGTGAATAAGTTAGCTCTAGTTAGTTAAGATACCTTGTTCCTTGATTTTTTTTAGCTATAGCTAAATTTCCTTTGCAGCATAACGAAACATGTTTAAGGCAAATTAGTCTTTATGCGATATGGGTCTCGTAATCAATCATAGAAATTCAAGTCTCTGAGCCTTAAGGGCTGACAAAAGTTTCCCCAGCTGGATGAATATGCTCCAAGCAGCAACCTTTTTCAATGTTTATATCTCTTCAGCTGTCACTTTGCTTTCTTGGTGGCTGGAAGCAGCCGGTTTCTGGGGTATTATTATTTTCCAGCTGGCTAAGTAGCTAGCTAACTACGTAATGTAGTTGGGCAAGTCCGGGCAGGCCCTCGTTATTCTGGGACCTTAACGGACGTGAGACGTCCGTAGTTTGTTTAGGATTTCACTCCTCTCAGGAGAGCTCACTGCGACTCATCATGTATGATTTATCGTCATATATATGCGGTATATTGGATTCTAGCTTACTCTGTAATTCCCATTATGATAAGACTTGCACACACGATAACGTTTCGTTGTAATGCGGGTTTAGTACACAGGCTGAATGACATCAGTGTTAAAGCAAGCTAAATGAAACGTCTTCTTTTGTCTGACACTAATATAAGCATCAACAATGAATACCCGCAAAACAAACGTGGAAACATGCACTGATTTTCTCTTGCTCGATAAAAGGTTTTATGCTACTGTAGCTGTTTTGGTGTAGCTACTTTAGGGAGAAAGAGAGAGAGAGAGAGAGAGAGAGAGAGAGAGAGAGAGAGGATGGCACCTAAAAGAAGAGCAGCGTCCGCCACCAAGGCAGGAGGGAAGAAGGTGAAGAAGGAGCCTGAACCCCCAGTGCAAGACAAATTCACCTCTGTTAAAGAGGCCCTGAAGGCTACAGGGTCACAAGTCAAGGCCAGGAGGAAGCCAGACAGCTTTTGTCACCTGCCAAATACTGAGGTTTGAACAATCTCTTTCAGTTTACAGATGACTTAAAACAGATCACCTCATCTGTCAGTTAAGCCACACAAATAATTGCCACCAGGGCCGGAGTGGGCCATTTTTTCAGCCCGGGAGTTTCGTGCCCAAATCCGGCCCAAAATTATTTTTCCCTCCCAATCGGCCCAAACATGAGCCGGCCCATCGGGAATCCTCCCGAATCTCCCGATTAGCCACTCCGGCTCTGATTGCCACCATAACATTTTAAACATCTTAACTGGTGGTACAAGATTCATCCACTGGCCTAGAACACGGACACCGACACACACATGCATACACATACCCAGAGGATAATTTCATGTCTGACCTAACTCTTAATCGTCTGTTTAACTGTGTCACATGAAATGAAACTGGTGTCACTGTACTTGTACTTTATCATGAATAGTGTGTTTGTTAAACATGTGAAAATAACTAACTGAAAGTGGATTAAAACATTCTGGTAAGTCAAATCAAAGGTATTCCATTACATACAGGTTTAATTTAACCATTGAAATGTAAATTCTCTGTAGGTCATCTATGAGTTATTGTTCAGTACAATTGTTGATCCTACAGGTCCATGAAGATTATGATTGTATGCTAAACCAAACGGATATTGGAAATAACAACAATAAATTTTATGTAATTCAAGTCTTACTAAGTGGAAGACAGTATTATTGCTGGACAAGATGGGGCAGAGTGGTAAGTTAGGTTATCTTTTCAAAATGGATTGCATTATTAATTCTGACAATACAGTATGAGCAGTGTACATACAATTGTACTGTGCTGTAGTATAATTTCAGTATAAGTAGCTTGTGCCATGTTCATTCTTGTATTTGTTCCTTTTTCTTCATTATTTTGCCAGGGAGAGTCAGGACAGAACAACTTAGCTGGGCCTTCAAATGTTGAGGCAGCCATTAAAAGTTTTGAGAAAAAATTCAAAGACAAGACAAAAAATAATTGGAACAATCGGGAAAACTTTGTCTCCCATTCGGGGAAGTACACTCTGATTGAGGTGGATGGGGACCAGGACGCTGAAGTGAAGGTAAATTCTGAATTTACCCAGTTAGTGGGGTACTGTTATCCAAACTATTTCAGTATTAGAAGTAATGATATTGATGATATTGCTGTTTTTAATGCTATTAACCACTTGGTTCAATAGATCTGGGGGTTCAAGAGGAACATGACGATGCTTTTTTTCAGACTTTGTGACATACTGCTCTTCATCATTTATATATCAGTGACATTATGAGCATGGCATATTGTATTAATAATTGTGAAAGTGGTTCCGTTGCATATAGCTTTGCCTGTTTCAGCTGATTTGGGGTGTGGTGGTGTGGGTGGATGAATATTCCAGGTTGATGCGGTAGATGGTGGAACTGGGGTGAGGAGAGGGAATACTCTGCCTTGCAAACTGGATGACCAGACCCAAAGACTCATCAAGTTCATCTTCAACAACGACATGTTCAAAGAGGCCATGGAGAATATGAACCTGGGTGTGATTTCAACTCAACCTCATTTTCTAGTTTAGACTCCCAAGAAGCCTATTTTTGTTCTTAATCTACCTGGTAAACCAACCTGGCTGACTTCTAAGCTAGCATTTGTTTATTTTTAATTTGGGATTTGAGGTGAGGAATGTCAGGCGAGGCAAATCGGCCCGAGATGATTAGGCCGCCTTGTGTGGGAAAACCTCGACTGACCTGTTGAAGCCACTCCCTCAGCACAAAGGCAGCACCACAATGGACGGGTCTCCAGTTCCTGTGTGTAACTCTTGTTTCCTTGCGCAGACATTAAGAAGATGCCGCTCGGCAAGCTGAGTAAGCAGCAGATTGCCAAAGGCTTCGAGGCACTCGAGGAGCTCGGGGAGGCGATAAAGATTAATAGTAATGAAAGTAAACTGGCAAAGCTCACTTCGAATTTCTTCACCATTATTCCACATAACTTTGGGCGGAACAGACCTCCTGTCATCAATACTGATTCTGTCCTTCAAAGCAAGAAAGAGATGCTTCTGGTGAGATGTCATGTGTACATTCAGCAGGCACTGGTGTGTTATTAGTTGTTATATGCAGCTACATTGTGTGTGTGTGTGTGTGTGTGTGTGTGTGTGTGTGTGTGTGTGTGTGTGTGTGTGTGTGTGTGTGTGTGTGTGTTGGCAGCATAAGGCTGATGTTTCTCCTACGAGTTGTGAGTCCTCTGATTTGGGGAAATAAATTATTGAAGTTATGAATGTAAAGTTAGTTTACCATGCCTCTGTCATGGAATATGTTTCTGTCTTGAGCATCAGACCGAACTCTCAAATGTTTTAGAATGCATGTGTTTATCAAACTGTCTTTGTCCTGTCCAATAGTCTGGCATTGAAAAACTTACACATTATGACTGCAGAGTTCACAGTTTACATCATGTGTTCTCTATGCCCGTCATCACCTGCTAGGTGCTGGCAGATATAGAGCTAGCCCAAAGCCTCAAAGCTGAGTCTGAAAAGGCCAAGGAGGAGATGGTAGAGGCTGTGCCTCATCCAATAGACCAGGACTACGAGTCTCTCAAATGTAGCCTAAACTTATTGGATAAGAAGTCCAAGGAATTTAAGGTATACAACTACACACTTTAAGGGAAACTAGCAATACATTGTTTTTGTCCCCCTAAAAATAGCGATTATCTATGAAAGTGATTATGGCAGCTCACATGAAGTCAAGAACCAGATTAGTTTGTAGTCCTAACATGAACCATTTACCCCCCCCCCCCCAACCCCCCACACACACACACGCACACACACCCCATTATCTGAATGTCTTGTGTATTATATTTGTTTTGTTTAAGATTATTGAAAAATACTTGAGTGCTACTGGCCAGGGACCTACCATAGTAGATGTGTGGAAAGTAGACAGAGATAAAGAGGTAAGAATGTTTAAAGCGGTATGTTTGCATATACTGTGTTTGTGCTGTGTGTGAGTTCTTGGTTAACGCTGACCGATATCAATCATGGTATAACGAGCAACCATAATCTCAATCCACTGTCCATCTAAGCGTGTGTACGATCTGTGTGTGTTAGGCCGAGCGCTTCAGCGAGAACGACACCCTGGAGAACCGGAAGCTTCTGTGGCATGGCACCAATGTGGCAGTGGTGGCGGCCATTTTGAAGAGTGGTCTTCGGATCATGCCTCACTCGGGGGGGCGTGTGGGCAGGGGCATCTACTTTGCCTCTGAGAATGCTAAATCTGCTAGTTATGGTGAGGACGAGAATCTTCCTTCCTAAAGCAACATTGGCACAGAAATGAAAGAAAAAAAAAGACAATTTCAATGCACAAATCTTGGCAACAGAATCATCAATTTCTCTCAGTCAGTGTTTGGATATTAAGTTCAAATTTAACATTTTATAATAAGCATGATGATGCAGAAACATTTTAAAGTTAACATCCTTAACATTTTTTTTTTGTCAGTGCACACATCGAATGGTATTGGGATCATGTTTCTGAATGAAGTTGCTCTGGGGAAGGAATGCACCATCGTTTCTGATGATTACAGCCTGAGGAAGGCACCCGATGGCTACGACAGCGTAGTAGCACGTGGCGTACAGGAGCCAGGTGAGTGGGCCCTAAACAGTATAACAAAATAATGTAATGACAGTTCTTTATTGGGATCACAGGTGGGGAAGACTTAATAATTCATTTAGAGGATTGGAGATATTGAGAGAGTGTAAATCTGGACTAGGTATTAATTTAATAAACATGGAAACGAAATCTCCAGTTGTGTGCGTGTGCTTCTCAGATCCCAGTAAAGACGTCGTCATTCAGTTAGATGGGAAGGAGGTGTGTGTGCCACAGGGGAAGGCCATCAGCCAGGCTCAGTACAAGGGCAGCTGCTTCCACAACAGTGAGTACCTCATTTACAAGGAGAGCCAGTGTCGCATCCGCTACCTCCTGGAGCTGCGCTTCTAGCCCCTTCCTCCAGAGGGCGCTCACGAGGGATGCAGGAACCACAGAAGAGGGAGAGATGCTTGTGAATGAGACATTCACAGTTAACCAAAGTTTGAGTTTGACTCTTTGATCAGAGTAAATTACATTGACATGTGTAAATAATGTTTATCAGATTCATCGTATTAAATAATGAGGAAGACAAATGTTATTAGGTAATGGCTTTGTGTTGTTTTGTTTTTTGTTTTTTTTTTCCTCATAAGATTAGTCTCTCAAAGCATTCTTCACCCAAAGATGCACTAATTTTTGTGTGCAAATAAGTGCACATTTCCATGTGATGCAGACTTTTAGTAAATCAGATTTGTGAGGTTCTGAGTAAGTCACTTAGAGGGTCTTGGAGGTATCACTGGGAAACTGAATTATCAATGTACTTTTTCAAAAAATATTACAGTTAATTAACACAAAAAATAGCTATATGAGGGAATTAAGTTATACAGTATAAAACTGTAAAATAGAGTAAAAGTAAAATGGTAATTAAAAGTGAATTTTCCCACTTTCTTCCAAACTGATTCTTCATTTTATTATTCATCATTAAATCTTGTTTTAGATTTGAAAATTTTTATTCCTGGTTTTGTCAAGGTTTCCGTGATCAAGTCTTGATATTTTGAAAATTTGATCTGTATCTATACTACTTAGGTAATATGTGCACAAGCAGATTGGCACAGCCATTGAAAGTGCATTAGACTGCTTTTACATTAATCTTTCTACTAAATTTACTATTAAGCTTGAACAACTTAGAGCCATTATGTCAAAGATGCATGTTTTGAGTTAACCTTAGAAATCTCTCCTGACTTTCGAAAGTGCAGCACAATGTGCTACGTAATAGGTTTTTCATAAAGGCAATATGTATGTATGTATGTATGTACTCTAACCCTAAAAGGTTTGAGCAGAGGCTCCATCATTTACTAACAGCACGTTTAGTTTATGAAGAACTACCCCATCCCATAGACAGCACTTAACTTGCGTATTACTCACTTGAACAATTTTAGATGGGCACATTCTTCATGGTACACTGTGGTCATACTGCTAATTCTGGAGAATAGTATGTCTGGATCTTCTGTTTGTACAATGTGTACGACTTGTTTGCACTCTATCATATTGCAGTACATTAGCACTTGTTATAATTGAGGTCTGGAGGAATGTACAGGTTATGTGAGTGCCTTGGGTCAGGTTCTCACTGTGCAGTTGAGCAAAAAATAAATAATTGTTTACATCTTGAAGACATTTGGATTTATTGGTATTCATTATTCGGTACCCTCAAATTTATTCCTTTTTCTTTTCCATGTGCTCAATACTCCCTAACTTTTGTGCCTGCTTAGCCATTTAAGCTGTATGCACTTTCAGTTTAAAATGATTATTCAGCAAATGGTAGTTTAGAAGCATCTGATCATCTGTTTGAATAACTCTTAAATTCACAAAAGACTGGATATGAATAGCCAGCATGGAAATGGTGCTATGGTACATGTACAAACCATGTACATACTCTGATCTATTGGCATTCTTGCATAGATCAATACTGGGAGTTCTTTACATGCTAGCCTGTGAATAGTCTGCCTAATAAATGGCTACAAAACTGCTTGTACAAAACAGTATTAAATGTATTATGTGAAGTAGTTCTTCTATTCTGAAGTAGTCCGATTCTATGAAAAACCTAGATTCAGAGATAACTGGGAAAATAACCTATTAAGTGTGTGTGTGTATAAACAGCACTGCTGCTCTTTCAGGTTAAGTGGTTGTCGCATTGTTCTAAACAGCTTTAATGATTATATGCACTATTAACAAACTTCACAGTAAGAGATAATATCCATTTCATTAATTACATTTGGACATGAAAATTTGTCACATTTACAACATTGTAAGTGTTATGTATGATTCATGTATCATGATTTACCCTATTGATGCCTGTGAGCGGGTGTACAGTAGGACCCAGGGAAGCACAGAAACTCCATAGGACAGAGAAGCGTGTGTGTGTGTGTTTCAAAGAGGGAGAGAGAGAGATAGAGGGAATACAATGTGTGACAGTCACGGCCCTACACGCACTAGAGGGAGTGAGGAAGAGGACCAGAGCTTCCTGATAACACCACCCGCCTGATTGGTGCACATCCTGATCAACACCAGCAGGAGCTGGCAACTCACCTGGGCCTTAATCAGATGACACCTGTTTCAACCGTGAGCCACTCGGACCTTGAACCCGATGACGAGCACCTCTCTACCAGGACTCGGGCTGGATGCTAAACGCATGCGGTTGTGAAAGAGGGAGCAGGGTATGTTGTGAACTGTGTTGACTTGTCTGACCCGACAAGGAGGCTGTGATCTCGTCTGCTGAGGAGAGGGCTGTGCCAAGCAGGGTGAAGAAATACCAGAGTGCCCAGGATGCTGCTGGTATGGTATTTCTGTCTGCTCTCCACATCATTACTACTGATGTTAAGAGGTACTTTGGTTTTATGGTTTTGAGTGAAATATCTTTGGTCTGACGGAAAAGAAAAATAAATGAACTGAAGGGGGGGGGGGGGATAAAAAAGTGAGGTGAGGGAACTTAGTCTTGTTATTGCTCATGTAGTAAAAGCCATCATGCATTGAGAATTGTATGCTTGTTTTATCTACTCAATCGTCATTGGCTAGACAGGTCAACAAAAGCAGATTGATAGCAGCTTTGATTTGAGCCTTACCGTGTAATTATTCCCAGAACAAAGCACTGGTGTGGTGTTGTCGAACTACATTGATCTCTCAAGGTCAATGGATCTGATACATGCCTATTTGATACAGGCTTAGATTTAAACACATGGAAGGGGAAAAAAAAGATTTGTATGGTCTGGTTAAATGAGATGTTTTACGACACCAGTCCGATGCAGGTTTCTTGACGATATTTATAGTATGAGCATAATAAGCTTATGTTGAATGGCAGTTTTCATGGATTAAATATGATGTTAATCTTAAATGTATTTGCACTTTGAATGAGATTTGATATTAGAGACAGGTTTCTTTATGTGCAATAAGGGATTGGTTTACATAATGTGGTCAATGTCAGTGCATAATTGTTTTAAAGGTTATTGGTCCTTTCATATGATTTTGTGTTCCCTCAGTCCTTCACTGTAATAGAATACCCTCTCTATTTCTTTTCAGAAATACATCTCCCAGTAGAGTATAAAATTGGCAATGGGGGATCCTGGTGTGGCATCCCTGCTATGAACTATGGATAAAACCAAAACAAATCTTATGCTTGGTCTGCTGGCCAATCACACCACTCAAAATGACTCTAGCCAGTGGAGGCCCACCAAGCCTACACCACCGAGCTTGGAGGAAGTCATCCACTCTGAGTCTCAGATTAAAGATCTGATAGGGTTATTCTGCATGGTGACCCTTAACCTTGCAGCTCTGCTTGGCAACACTGGAGTTATGGTGGCAATTGCCCGAGCCCCCCACATGAAGAGATATGCATTTGTGTGTCATCTTTGTGCAGTGGATTTGCTCTGTGCCATATTACTGATGCCCCTTGGAATTGTATCCAGCTCCCCGTTCTTTAGCACTGTGGTGTTTACAGTTTTGGAGTGTCAGGTCTACATCTTTCTTACAGTTTTTCTGGTCTGCGCCTCTATTCTCACAGTGACTGCCATCAGTGTGGAGCGCTACTATTACATTGTTCATCCAATGCGCTACGAGGTTAAGATGACTATTCACCTGGCCATTGGGGTCATGGTGTTCATCTGGGTGAAGTCCATCCTTTTAGCTCTTATCACTATGCTCGGCTGGCCAGCATACGGGAACCAAAGTTCCATCGCGGCCGCCCATTGCTCTCTGCATTGGAGCCATAGTCGTCTCAGGAAAGTGTTTGCAGTGCTGTTCTTCCTGGTGTGCTTTCTGGTTCCTGCGGTCGTGATCTTCACCGTGTACTGCAACGTCTACAAAGTCGCACGAACCGCCGCCCTCCAGCACACGCCCGTGCCCACCTGGGCCGTCGATCGGGCTAAGTGCCGCTCGGACTCCATCAACAGCCAGACCACCATCATCACCACCACCCGCAGTCTGCCTCAGAGACTGTCCCCAGAGAGGGTGTTTGGGGGTAGGAAAGCTGCCATCACCCTCGTGGTCATCGTGGGGCAGTTCCTGCTGTGCTGGCTGCCCTACTTCAGTTTTCACCTGCACATGTCCGTCACCGCCCCGCTCCAGAGCCCGGGAGATGTAGAGGAGGCCGTCACCTGGTTGGCGTACTCCTCGTTCGCGGTGAACCCATTCTTCTACGGCCTGCTCAACAGGCAGATCCGTGAGGAGCTCGTCAAGCTGAGAAGGTGCTGTGCTCCCCACCTGCCCGTGGAACTTGGAGCCTCGAGTCATGAAGGATCCATCCAGGAGAACTTTCTGCAGTTCCTGCAGAGGACGAACAGCGCAGTTGAGACCACCAGGTCCAGCTGTGCGAACTCCAGTCCTAGGAATACCTGTGTAAACTCCAGCCCTAAAAATACCTTGGACCATGGGGTTAGAATACCTGGGGAGATACCTGAGGAGTGACTGAGACCTATGACCTGGCTAAACCTGAGAAATTTGTGAGACATAACATGAAATGTTGGTGGGTGTAGGTTCACACACGTCAGTTTCAAATGAAACAATTTCATTTTCTATTGATATGATACTTTGTGGCTCATACTGTAACTTCACAATTACAGCAGTAACTGTAAGCAACATTTAAAGTTCAATATAACTCTTACATTTCGTGTTGAAGACAAAACAATTGAACAATGCAACTGTATACCAGAAATCTTATTATGTTTTCATTATTTTCATCCCATACAACTGTGAGTTTTAATCTAATTGAACTAATTCCAAGCCAACAAGCTGAGTTTCCCTGTGTCTACAAGCAGCCTCTGATGTAGCTTACTAATTCCATCTGCTCGTCTCCATGGAAATGCTGTTTAGCCACAGTCTTGCATAGCAACAGGGTTCTTTTGAGAGGAGTTCTTGGGTTTCCTTGTAAATTGGATAAAATGCCATGTCCTGCAGTAGCGTTTTCACCCAAGCAAAGCCATGATAACACATTATCTGTGGATAACCACTTGTTTGTTACATCACACTGTCTGCATAAAATGAACCACGTTGGAGGTTTCTGTCTAAATGCATTTATTGCACAGCGACATATACACATGCTGGTGAGGAAGTCTTAAGAAAAATCATTAGCACACAGTGAAAGTGCTCACACGGAGATAACACACTGAGGTTTTATGAGCTCTTCCCTGCCCGTGCAGGGCTATGACAAACAACGAGGAAAAACAAGTTGTCTACATAGAACACGGACATAGTCCATTTTAGAGGACGGTGTCAATGTTCACACAGGGATTTCATCTCCAAAGGCATGAATTGAGACCCTCCCCCCATGATCCTGTTTTACAAGCTTCCTTAACAAAAACGTTATAAACTAGTAATTCCTGATCGCTCAAGACCTGCTCATCAGGGATTTTACAACGGAACCCTGTAAGGCCTCTTCCTGAATGGTGGTGGTGGTGTGATGCAGGTTTAGCACACTGCTCTGGTGCAGGTTAGCAGGGCTCACAGACCTTAGTCATATGCTGCACTGTTCAGGAACTCACTCTATGGCCAAAAAGTAGTCCAGCTATTAAGTTCATGAATGGACAGTAAAGCAGATCATCAGTACACATAGCAGGACATGTAACTCCTTGTGTACTCCTAAACAAATAACACATCGTTTGTCTTGTTTTCAGCTAATGTAGTGTTTGTGACTGGAGGAAATCCAGTCATGTCAGGGGACAGGTAGTTCCAGATTGTTACAGATTACAGTAACAGCTGGAGTCTTACACAACAATCTCTCTAAACCCAATCTCTCTTTGGGCTTCATTACATACAGTAGATTTGACTCATTTTAATATGGGGTACAATTGGAATGCACAATTTCCCAGAATGCTCTGTATTGTTTAGTTGTCTGGAGTAGCCTACAGTGTACCTGATATCCTGTGCTTTATACCCTCCAGGCACTAGGTAGCAAAAACATTTTCATAATTAGTGGTAAATGCGATTTTACTTTTTTGTAGTCACTTACATGTGAGTAATAATACAGTGCCCTCCTAAAGTTTTGGAACAGCAAGGCAGAATCCCTTGTTTTTGTTGTGCACCAAAGTCATTTTGATTTAAGACAAAAAGGTTAGTATGAGACAAGAGTTCAGAATCTCAGCTTTTATTTCCTGGTAGTTTTCATCAGATTTGATAAACCAATCAGGACGTACCACCCTTTCTTGAAACCCACCCATTTTTTCAAGTGAGCTAAACTATTGGAACGTGACTGAAAGGTGTTTCTCGTTAACCAGGTGTTGCAATTAAGATTGTTTGTTAAAGCACTAAAAAGGTCTGCATGACTCTCCTTCTTGGCTTTGGTAAAACCTATATTTGTAAAAGAAGATAAACCACAATGAAGACCAGAAAATTGTCTATGAGAGAAAAGCAAGCCATTCTGAAACACAGAAAAGAGGGGAAATCAATCCAAGCCATTGGAAAAACATTGGGCATAGCAACCACAACCATTTGGAATGTCTTGAAAAAGAAAGAATCCACTGGTGTACTGAGCAACAGGCGTCAAACAGGTCGACCAAAACAAAACAAAACCCACTGATGAAAGAAGAATTGTACTAGCCAGATGTGTGGACTCGAGTCACATGACTTGGACTTGAGTCCAACTCGAGTCACTATACTGGTGACTTGACTCGACAACATCACTGAAGACTTGCGACTTGACTTAGTCTTTACCTTTACTGACTTGGACTTGGAATCGGACTTGAGCTTTAAGACTTGAAATCCTTATTTTAACATAATAAATAAGTAATATAGAATCACATAACTCATTTTGTATTAAATGGTGCCGTAAAATGTGAATTGCTCAGCTCAGTTTATCCGTAACCAATCGGGGGGGGTGCAGCAGCAGCGTTGAATTTGTGCGGAGAGGACAAGCAACATGCTCCCAAAAATTATCCTGTTTGTGACGCGCAGGCAGGGCAAAGGATGAGACACTGAATCCTTGCTTCACAGACGGTCACTTTTTATTACACTCACAGATTGGAAACGGAATGGATGCACATACAACGTGTAGACTCCGACAACGACGAGCACAGGACACTGTGCGAATGCACATTAAGTAGACAAACCACATAAGTCCCACGTGATTACGAGACGAGCCACAGGTGAGACGAATCAGCACAAGACACAACCGCACCCACAGAGATCCACAGACGCAGACTAGGAGACGTAGACAACGTAAACTCGCCCAAAAGGGAGGGGCCGGGGTCCTCAACGTGACACTGTTCAATTATAAATATTATGCTGTTGTGAATAAAAGAACTGTGACATGCAAGACATGTGGTGTCAGGATAAGAGATGGAGATGCAACCACTTCAAATTTTGTGCAGCCTCAAATGTCAAACAAACAAAAGCAAGTCTCTGCTATGTATATTTCACATAGTGCTATAACGGTTAGGTAGCTAGCTGGGATGTGATAACTCAAGGGTTGGAAATAAACTTTTACAAGGGTCCACATGAGCAACTTGTATCCGCACCAACGATAATTCGAAAGCGGGGACCGGGGGGGAATGGGGGACGGACGGACGGACGGACGGACGGATGAAAGTCATTTGGGGGGGGTGAATGAGAACTCTCACTGTGGCAAACGGAGGAGGGGTTGTTGGGGGGATGGATGGGTAGGTGACGACGACAATTGCGACGACATCTCACTCAAGCGCCTAACGTTAGTTAGTTGTAGTCAGAATTTAAATGTAAGCCTTCTCAGTAGTTTGGGTCCACATTGGAGAGAGATAAGAATAGAATGACTGTTACCGTTCTTTAAAAAAGACCCTTTTCAAATTATTTAATTACCTATTTACACTACTTGTTTCAATTAAATAATATGGCACTGTTTGAACTGCTTGTATGTGTGTGTGTGTCCCCCGATTGGTTACAGATAAACTGAGCTGAGCAATCCACATTTTACGGCACAATTTAATACAAAATGATAGTTATGTGATTCTATATTACTTATTTCTTACTTGTTTTACTGGATTTAACTGCTGCCTTCGATACAGTGGACCATAAAAACCTCTTGTCTCGACTTTACAACTGTGTGGGTATTCAAGGCCGTGCCCTGCAGTGGTTTAAGTCCTACCTAACACGCCGGAGTTTTTGTGTTCGTTTGGAGGCCACAGAGTCTTCACATGTGGTGTGGCTCGGGGGTCTATTCTTGGACCTTTGCTCTTTTCATTATACCTCCTCCCTCTTGGGTCAATCCTTAGAAGGCATGGTGTTTTATTCCATTTTTATGCGGACGAAACACAAATTTACATGCCTCTACAGCCACAAAGCTCTCATGCATTAGAGCAACTTTTGCAGTGCGTTGAGGAAATCGGCGTGGATGTCGCTCAATTTTTTGTGTTTCAATGAAAAGAAAACCGAGCTAATTGTGTTTGGTCCAAATAAATCTGTTGTCAATGTGGGAGAATTGGGTGCGCTGACACAATACTTGAAACCCACAGTAACTAATCTTGGTGTGAGATTGGACTGCAATCTAGAGTTCGATGCTCAGATTAGTGCGGTTGTTAAGGCAAGTTTCTTTCAAATTAGACAGTTGGCAAAAATCAAATCAGTCCTCCCTAGTCAGCATTTTGAGATTTTAATTCATGCTTTTATTACAAATCAACTTGACTATTGTAATGCACTTGTAACGCTGTCGTGCTGGAGGAAGGAGGAGACACGACGAGCGTCTTGCGCTGAACATAAAACGTTTAATAACACAACTGACGTGAGCTCTGTGCGGAGGATGAGTGTGAATATTCCACCACTCACACAGACACAAAACTTTAGACAAAGACGAGCACAAGACACTGCGCGAATGCACATTAAATAGGTGATGAACTCAAACCCTCGTGATCTCGAGACAAGGCACAGGTGCGACTATGAACACGCTCACAAACAACCAACACCCACGGAAGTACAAACATGGACATAACGACACGCAGATAACGTAGCGGCACGCCCACAGGGAAGGGTCCGGAGCCGCCGGGACCAAAAGCCTCCGAGAGCCGTCTCCCCCGATGGTGGGAACCGCCACGAACAGCACTAGTATACCCTCCCTGGGAAGACAGGGGAGAATACATTAAACAATGGCACAGTCACAAACATGCACACAGGGACCCTGAACACAAAGGGCACAAACGGGAACAGTGGATTAGGGAGAAACATTGGGACTGACAAAAACACAGGTACACAGACATTCATCACCGGAGCCAGGCCTCCCGCCTTAGGCAAAGCCTGCAGCGGCGAGAAAGCTCAGGGGGCTGGAGACGCTGCAGAAGGCAGTTCTCCCCCCGCCTGTGCCGCACCCTCCCCGCTAGGGGCCGCCTGACTGGCGGGCACGCTAGGTCCAGCGCGACTTGTCGACTGCTTGGGGGCAGCACCATTGACGGACGCGCGAGGCGCAGCACGGCTGACGGACATGCGAGGTGCAGCGCGACTTGTCATCCGCTTGGGGCAGCACCACTGACAGATGCGCGAGGCGCAGCGCGGCTGATGGACGCGCGAGGTGCAGCACGAGTTGTAGCCCGCTTTGAGGTAGCGTGACCGGCGGGTCTCACGGCAACCTTCCTCCCAGGTCCGTAGCTCCCTCTTCTGGGAGTGCCGTAGGGGCTAGCCGCACTGTACGCCTGCCGGCGCTCCTCCTCTCTCTCCGAGAACCCCCAGTGGGAAGCCTCTCCTTTACCAGACCAGCCTCTCCTTGATCCGGTAGCGGGGGTAGTGTCCACTGCGGGCTCGTCTTCCTCGGCCACGCTCCAGTCCATGGACCGAGCGGGGGTCTCACACCGAGAGTGCTCCATAGGCTCCTCCCCAATGGAGTCCCCACTCTCTGACGCGGGCGAACTGTCCAGTCCGCTCCCTCCCGCCATGGACACGGTCGAGACCAAACTCACCGACGGAGGGGGGCTTTCCCCCTCACTCTCCTCACCGTAACGTGCAGTGGGGACAGGACCCTCTGACGCAGGGGGACCGACTTCACTGTCCTCCTCGACCTGCTCCTCATCTCCTGACGGGGCTGAGCACACCGACGGAGTGGGGCTGACCTCTCCTTCGTCTTCCCCGTAATACTCAGTGGGGGCTGAGTACAACGATGGAGGGGGGCTGACCTCTCCTCCCTCCTCTCCGTAATAAACTGTCGGCGCGGAGTAAACGGAAGGAGAGTAGCTGGCTCCGCCTTCCTTCTCTTCCTTCTCCGAGTCCTCACTCCCGAACTCGTTCTCCGGAGGGCTGGCACTCGCCATCCCCGCATAAACCACCAGTGGGTCCTCCGTGCCCTCCTCGGTTTCAGCCAGGGGGGAGGTCTCGCACATTAGTGCGCGGAGTCCGTCTCTCCACGCCGCCTGGAAAAACACCTCCTCTCTCCTCTCCTCTGTGCTCTCAGGCACACGCACGAGGGAAGACGCACGCTGGGGCTTGGTTCTCCCCTCCCTCAATACACAGCCGCCCTCAGCCGTGGGTGGCAGCTCTAGGGACGCCGGGGGGTGTTTTTCCTCCCAGAAGAGAAGGTGATGCCGGCTCCTTCTCTTCCCCTTAGGTGCACGGATGGTGTATCCTGGCATCTTTTTCTTTTCGGCTCGTCTTTCTGTAACGCTGACGTGCTGGAGGAAGGAGGAGACACGACGAGCGTCTTGCGGTGAACATGAAACGTTTAATAACACAACTGACGTGAGCTCTGTGCGGAGGATGAGTGTGAATAATCCACCACTCACACAGCCACGAAACTTTAGACAAAGACGAGCACAAGACAATGCGCAAACGCACATTAAATAGGTGATGAACTCAAACCCTTGTGATCTCGAGACAAGGCACAGGTGCGACTACGAACACGCTCACAAACAACCCACACCCACCGAAGTACAAACATGGACATAACGACACGCAGACAACGTAGCGGCACGCCCACAGGGAAGGGTCCGGAGCCGTCACCGTGACAGCACTCTACTTTGGTCTTGACCAGAAGTCCATTAAGAGGCTGCAGCTTGTACAGAATGCTGCTGCACGGCTGTTAACGAGTACAAGAAAACGGGAACATATCACTCCAGTCTTAAAGTCACTGCACTGGCTTCCGGTTCAAACACGCATTCATTTTAAAATCCTTTTAATAGTTTTTAAATCTCTTCATGGTCTAGCCCCCAAATATCTGTCCGAACTACTGCAACCCCATAATCCCGCCCGTTCGTTAAGGTCAACAGATCAGAGCCTCCTAACGGTTCCCAGGATGGTGAGGAAATGCCGAGGTGATGGCTCCTTTTCGGTTGCGGGACCAAAACTGTGAAATGACCTCCCCTTTGACATCAGGCAGATAGAGTCCTTCCCTGTTTTTAAGTCTTGCTTAAAATGCCATCTTTTCTCACTGGCTTTTAATTCAGTTAATTAAGCTTATTGTGTTAATCCTTTTAGTGTCTTTTATTGCCTTGTTTTCGCACTACCGTTTGTAGATGTTGTGCATGTTTGCAGCTCTTTGGTCGACACTTGCTGTTGTTTTAAAGTGCTATATAAATATAATTGAATTGAATTATTTATTATGTTAAAATAAGGATTTCAAGTCTTTTCAAGTCTTAAAGCTCAAATCCGATTCCAAGTCCAAGTCAGTAAAGGTAAAGTTTAAGTCAAGTCGCAAGTCTTCAATGATGTTGTAGAGTTAAGTCACAAGTCATCAGTTTAGTGACTTGAGTCGGACTCGAGTCCAAGTCATGTGACTCGAGTCCACACGTCTGCAATAAACAATAGTATACATGGTATACATAGTCTAAGGACATTACAGTGTGCTTTAAAGTGGTCACATAACAATGTGAAAACAGTATACATAATAACTAGTGCAACAAGCAGTGTAAACATGAATGATCATGGATAAGGTGCAATAATGCAGTGGTTTCACCTACTAATCCTTTAAAGTAGATATAATTTGTTTTACCTTAATTATTAAATCAGTCTCATTAATTTAGAATCAGTCTCATATTCTAATTATACCAGAACCACAAGTTTAGTTATCAACTAAAGGTAATTAATGGTTTGGTATGAAGGATTTAACTATGAATTCTTTGGAGGTTTTGGCATCATGACATCAACACAGACAATTTGGTGAAAATAAATGATACATTTATTTAAAACCAACTATTCTAAAACAAACAGCATCAACAGGAATCAGTATATTTACAGTAAAGACTCAGCATCTAGTGTGTGTGTGTGTGTGTGTGTGTGTGTGTGTGTAAAGGGGAGGAGAGTAAATGTGTGCACGCACTTGTGCGCGTGTGAGGAGGCGGGGGTTGTAGTTTCAGTTATCCTATAGAGAACGAAGCATCTAAAATGGCGCCGACTTTAAACAGTAGAGCAGCGCGACTGTATGTTAATGTAGGGTGACCAAACGTCCGTATTTCCCGGGACATGTCCGTATTTCACGTCCTGTCCCGGGCGTCCCGGGATATTTTTTAAAACTGTGGAAATGTCCTGGTTTTTAAATTACGTTAATTGGCCATTAATTATACAGGCACTAGGACCCTGAGCACGGCGCTGTATGACACGGAATCCCTGAGCCTCATCAGTTGAGCCTCATCATACTCAACTGGCGGAGAACCAACAACTTACGTTCGCCACCCCCCCCACCCCCCGCCCCGCTCGACAACCTACGTTCGCCACCCCGCTCGACAACTTATGTTCGCCCCCCCGTGTCCTGGTTTTCCCAAACAAAAATATGGTCACCCTAGTTAATGAGCTCGGCTGGTTTATTCCAACGTGGTCAGAACAAAGAGTAATGGCGCTGGCTTAATAACAAAAAATTAATGTGGTGTGTCTGAGAATGGGGAAGACTACAAGTTGTCCATTAATCAGATAAATAAAAGGTGGTGGCATGCACAGCAAAGAGAACTTCGTATATACGAATCTTGATGAAGATTATGAAAATAAAGTTAAACACATTCAGAATGTATTAACAGAAAACTTGGTTAACTCTATGTGAGGAGTGACAATGTTTTAATCAGTGCAATTCTGGTTGTAATTGATTGGATTGTTACCTGGTGTGGACTGTTAGGAGGGGAGGAGTCTGGACGTTGTCCCTATAAATGGGGACAGAAGATAACTGGAGAGGAGCGCGCTTTTTAAAGGACATGGAGCAGTTTGGTCCGGGGTTGTTTTAACTGGAAAAACCGCGACAAGAGTGATTACTAACACACGTCGGTTTGACTGTGGAACGGCAGACAGCGGGCATCAGGTTACGCCATAGTGACATCGCCTGAGCGAGGAGTCCGTGGGTGATGCCGCTGGTTGAGACTGCCGGAGTGAGTTCTACCTGCGCTGTGTACCGCTTCACTGGGAGTAGGCGTTGCTTGCTCCCGGGCAAAGCGTGAGTATAGTTGCTGCGAATTAAAGCCGCGATTAGAGATTTACTGCTTCCACAGCTCTTGCGGGCTGTGGTTTTTACGATCGAGTACTGCTCCAGTTCTCCTGTGTTTCAGCGCGACGTGGCCGAAACGGTGACGCGGGACCAATTGGATTGGTGGTGGACTCCTCGTCGACTCCTCCCCTGGACTTTTATCATCCTATTATTTTAATTCCGTATAGTGATGTGTGGACCGTCCCCTCCGGTGGTTGCCGGTAGACTCCGTGTGTGATTTGTGGTGGATTATATTTTAGTGGCAACGTGTTTGTGTACTTTTTGGTTATTCTAGTTTGCTGTGTGGGTTTTACTTTGGTGGGTTTTATTTTTGGTAGGTTGTCTGGCGGCATCTTCTGTGAGGGCAGATCCAATTGTGTTTTATGCTATATTGTAATAAATTTGTGGAATATATCCTTTAGTGTTTTGATTGCTCACCACCTGATCTGGAACCTGTGGGTGAAATACAACTATTTTATTAAGAGTTCCTAGGACTCTCTTCCTCCTAGGTGGCGTAGTCGGGGTTAAAGTAGTCCGTCCAGCTTGGACAGGTTACATTTTCTGGCGCAGTCGGCAGGATAAATGTATTTAGTACATTTTCTTTTAAAATGATGATGTCTATATTTGCAGGTGCACCTTGGCTTCCAAAATTCAATGGGGGAAAAGGGGAACTTAATTATTCAGAATGGAAAGAGCAGATCCAAGGGGTATTGGCTGTTACACAATATACGGAGGCTCAACAAGTTAGTTTAATTATTGGCGCATTAACTGGCGATGCTAAACGGGAAGTAAATGTTTTAGAACCAGGGGAGCGGGATAGAACTGGCAAAATTTTGCAGTTTTTAGATGGGCTATATGGGGATCAGATGAGCCTTGCAGTTTTGCGTTCCAGATTTTTTGGTTGTATGCAGAAAGATGGTGAACCACTGAGAGCTTTTATTTTACGTTTAAGGGAGTTGTTTGTTAGACTACGGGGACGTGATGAGGCTGAGGCCCCCTCCGACTCTCAATTACGTGATCAATTATTATTGGGTCTCCATAATGGAAGCCTGCGACAAGCCCTTAAGACATATGTACGGCGGAACCCTGAGGAGTCCTTTTCGGCAGTGTGCCGGGAGGCTGAATTATTGGATGGGGAACACCATGGACCTGAGCTCCCAGGTACAGGGGATTATATTAGGGGGGCATGTTCAAGTGTTAAGTCTTACCCACAGGAAGAGGATTGGAGACAAACACTGAAGCGTGAGATTCTGGGAGAAGTGAATGGACAGATGAAAGAATTGACACGTGAGTTACTTAGAGAGATAAAATCAGCTACAAGTCCCATGCCTTTTAGATCTAGGTCGGATAGGCCAGCTGTAGGGAAACGGCGTCTTCCCTTGGCTACCGATTCATGGGATCCAGAGGGGAGGCCAATTTGTCGTCGGTGTAATCAACCAGGTCATTTGGGCCGAAATTGTAGGAATGGTGTTGAAATTAGACCACCTTTAAACTAAATGTTCCTGCTGCTGAGGTCCAAGCTGCAGGAATAGGGGGGCACATCGGGACCACTGATAGGATAATTGGGGAGTGTCCATGGGTGCAAGTTTATGTGGGGGGTGTTCAACTCACTGGGCTTGTGGACACAGGTTCGCAAGTGACACTAATGCGACAAGGTGTGTATGATGAAACATTTGGAGGCATGGGCCTTCAGGAAGTTCCGACAGTGTTAACCCTTAGAGCAGCTAATGGACTTAAGATCCCATACACAGGATATGCAGTAATGGATTTTGAGGTAGAAGGAGTGAAAATTCTCTCATGTGGAGTAGTGATCGTACACGATGAGCATTTGTCTAGCCCTTTTATTATTGGTATGAACGTTGTTGCTGACTGCTGGGAAGCCCTTTTTCAGAAGCAGCCGACTGCTTCTTTAACTGGCTGCTCTCAACAGGGTTGGACTCAGGCTTTTGCCCTGTGCCAGTCCAGTTCGGCATCAAAAGATGGGTTTGTGGGGTATGTGTGGCCTGCCAGTCGCCATGGGATTAAAATACCTGCCAGGAGTGAAGTTGTGGTGTTGGGCTGTGTGCGGACTGGACCTCATGGAGCAGAGTATTGTGGGTTGGTGGAGGCAATGCCAGGACCCCTTCCAATTGAGGTAGCTCGAACAATCACCACAGTAAGGCATGGTCAAGTTTCAGTATGAATACGTAATGTCAATCCTTACGTTGTGTCGGTTGGGCGATATCAGAAGTTGGGCCGGTTATTCAGAGTAGATGAGGCTGAAGTATGTGGGGAACGAGATCTTCATTTGATCTCTGAACCTGATGGGGCTGTACAGGTTCAGATTGTCGAGGCTGCTACCACTGTCCCTGAGGATAGAAGTCAGATGATGGATCTCCTAGTTGGGGATGCCGATCTAACTTCACAACAACAATGTGAGTTCAAGATTTTTTTGCAGAAATGGCGCAAGGTGTTTGCTACCGGCGATGAGGATTTTGGAAGAACTGAAGTGGTCCAGCATCAGATTTTGACTGGTGACGCTGCGCCAATTCGAGAGAGGCACCGCCCTTTACCTCCTAAGATGTATAAGGAGATGAAGGTTTTGCTGGCTGAGATGCTGAATAAAGGTATTATTCGGGAGAGCGTTAGTCCGTGGGCCGGACCGATTGTGATGGTTAGGAAGAAAGATGGGAGTTGGCGATTTTGTGTGGACTATCGGAAGCTTAATGCTGTTACACATAAGGATGCTTTCCCTTTGCCTAGGATTGAGGAAACTTTGACAACATTGACTCAATCTAGGTGGTTTTCTACCTTGGATTTGGCTAGTGGATATTGGCAGGTGGGTATGGACCCCCGAGATCGGGAAAAGACGGCATTTGTTACTCCGCTAGGCCTATATGAATTTGAGCGGATGCCATTCGGATTGTGCAATGCGCCGGCTACCTTCCAGCGATTGATGCAGCAGTGTCTGAGTGGGTTGCTTACTGAATCATCATTGGTTTATTTGGATTACATTATTGTGTATTCCTCTGATTTTTCAACTCATTTGCAGCACCTAGATGCAGTTTTCATGCGGTTGTGGGAACATGGGCTGAAGTTGCGGCCTGATAAATGTAAGCTGTTACAGAGGGAAGTCAAGTTCTTGGGACATGTGGTGGACAGCCGAGGGGTGAGGCCCGATCCTGAGAAGGTTACAGCAGTTCAGGATTGTATTGCCCCAGTTACTGTGAGGCAGGTACGAGCCTTTTTGGGCCTTGCTGGATATTATCGGCGGTTCATTCCAGGGTTTGCCCGGATGGCTTTGCCATTGACACGGCTCCTCTCTGGTACTTCGGCTGCTAGCTCACGACCACAGAAGGTTGAGTGGACGGCAGCATGTCAAGATGCATTTGATCAGTTGAAGGTGGCGCTGACGCAGGCCCCTATTTTAGCCTATGCAGATTTTTCCCTACCCTTCATGGTGTATACTGATGCAAGCAATCAAGGGTTGGGTGCCATCTTGGCTCAGGTTCAGGATGGTAGAGAGTGAGTAATCGCTTATGCCAGTCGAACTCTTCACCCTACCGAACGCAATGACTCTAATTATAGTTCCTTCAAGTTGGAGCTGTTGGCACTGAAGTGGGCGGTTACGGAGAAGTTTAAAGATTACTTAATGGGTACAAAGTTTACTGTGTTCACAGATAACAACCCTGTGGCCCATTTGCAGACTGCCCGGCTGGGAGCAACCGAGCAGCGGTGGGTGGCCCAACTGTCATCATTTGATTTTGAGGTGAAGTACCGCCCTGGTAAGGAAAATGTCGGCGCAGATGCGCTTTCCAGATTATTCCGACCCACAGTTTCTGTGGATAAGGCTGATGTGCAAGTGGTAGAGACATCTCTAGACCAACTCGAAGAGGCTGTGGGATATAAGGAGTGGCAAACGTATCAAGAGGGTGACCCTGATATTGAGAAGGTTAAGGGTTATATCAAGGCTGGGCACGTACCCAGTAGAGATGAGCGTAGAGCATTGCCCCTTCGTGCTAATCGCCTTCTGCAGCAGAGGAGGAAGTTACTGATTCAAGACAATGTGCTGTGGAGAAAGGCTATAGATCCTAATACTCATGAGCTGTTTTTGCAGGTCGTCTGCCCTGCCTCCAAGTGCCAAGAGGTATGGAGGAAACATCATGAAGCTGCAGGGCATGCAGGGGTTGAGCGTACTTTGCCAAATATTCGCAGGCACTATTTCTGGCCAAGGATGGAAGAGGAGGTGCGTGGCTTTCAGGCAAGGTGTGCAACCTGCAGTCTGCAGAAAGACAGAGCCGAGGTTCGGGCCCCTTTGAACCCAATAGAGGTATCTTTTCCCATGGAGGTTATAGCATTGGATTTCCTTTCTTTAAGTAGACCTAGCGATGTTTATCAGAACATTCTGGTGATCACAGATATGTTCACACGTTATGCATGGGCCATCCCAACACGAGATCAAACAGCCCTCACCACTGTGAAAGTGCTTTGGTCCCATGTGATTAGTACTTTTGGGTGCCCCATGCGGTTCCATTCTGATCAAGGTCCAAATTTCGAGTCTGCCTTGATGAAGGAGCTGTGTACTTTGTATGGGACAGTCAAAAGTCGGACTACCCCATATCATCCCAGTGGAAATGGTAGAACAGAGAGGTTGAATCAGACTCTGTTAAACATGTTGCGGACCTTGGAGGAAGAAAAACAGAACCATTGGCCTGAATACCTCCCAGAGTTGCTTTTAGCCTATAATAATACTGTGCATGGTGCTACTAATTTCTCCCCTGCCTTCTTGATGTTTGGACGACACTGTCGTCTGCCTGTCCACATTACACTGGGTATAGATTCCCCTGTAGATAGGCTAACCCACGGAGAGTGGGTACGGGTGCATAATGGAAAAATGTCATATGCTTTCCAGCTAGCCAGACGGAGAGCCAGTCTGGCTGCTGCCCAGGGTAAGCGTCAGTATGATCGTAGAGCTGATGCTGCCCCACTACTGCCTGGAGAGAGGGTGTGGATTCGAGATCGGGGAAGACAAGGTAGAGGCAAGATGGGGGGGTTTTGGAATCCAGAAGTCTATGTGGTTATAGGCTTAGTGGGGGAGACAGGGGTGGTCTACCATTTAAGATCAGAGCAGGGTGGGAAAGAAAAAGTTTTACATCGGAATGCTTTGAAGCCATGCGTGTCGAGCCCAGAAGGTGCACCTGCAGAGGTAAGGGATGAAGTGATTGTTTGTGAACCCCCTGTACCAATATGTGGGTTGTATGTGAATGTTGCCCCAGAAGGAGGAAATGGACTGGATGTTCCCCGACGTTCAGTGCGGACAAACTTTGGACAACCTCCTGCCCGTTATAGGGAGTGACTCATCCCTATTCTGTGTGTTTGTCAGGGACTGACAAGATTAAAGAATGGGGGGGTGTGAGGAGTGACAATGTTTTAATCAGTGCAATTCTGGTTGTAATTGATTGGATTGTTACCTGGTGTGGACTGTTAGGAGGGGAGGAGTCTGGACGTTGTCCCTATAAATGGGGACAGAAGATAACTGGAGAGGAGCGCGCTTTTTAAAGGACATGGAGCAGTTTGGTCCGGGGTTGTTTTAACTGGAAAAACCGCGACAAGAGTGATTACTAACACACGTCGGTTTGACTGTGGAACGGCAGACAGCGGGCATCAGGTTACGCCATAGTGACATCGCCTGAGCGAGGAGTCCGTGGGTGATGCCGCTGGTTGAGACTGCCGGAGTGAGTTCTACCTGCGCTGTGTACCGCTTCACTGGGAGTAGGCGTTGCTTGCTCCCGGGCAAAGCGTGAGTATAGTTGCTGCGAATTAAAGCCGCGATTAGAGATTTACTGCTTCCACAGCTCTTGCGGGCTGTGGTTTTTACGATCGAGTACTGCTCCAGTTCTCCTGTGTTTCAGCGCGACGTGGCCGAAACGGTGACGCGGGACCAATTGGATTGGTGGTGGACTCCTCGTCGACTCCTCCCCTGGACTTTTATCATCCTATTATTTTAATTCCGTATAGTGTTGTGTGGACCGTCCCCTCCGGTGGTTGCCGGTAGACTCCGTGTGTGATTTGTGGTGGATTATATTTTAGTGGCAACGTGTTTGTGTACTTTTTGGTTATTCTAGTTTGCTGTGTGGGTTTTACTTTGGTGGGTTTTATTTTTGGTAGGTTGTCTGGCGGCATCTTCTGTGAGGGCAGATCCAATTGTGTTTTATGCTATATTGTAATAAATTTGTGGAATATATCCTTTAGTGTTTTGATTGCTCACCACCTGATCTGGAACCTGTGGGTGAAATACAACTATTTTATTAAGAGTTCCTAGGACTCTCTTCCTCCTAGGTGGCGTAGTCGGGGTTAAAGTAGTCCGTCCAGCTTGGACAGGTTACATCTACAGTTGAAGTAACTTTGCCCTTTGATAAACTATGCCCAGCGGTTAGTCTCACGTGTTGAGGATTTTGGGTAGTGTCGTCGTCCTCCCTGAATTAGGAGGGAATTTCCACCGCAGGCTCCTCGTTGATAAAGCGATGTCGTCCAGGTGTGCTGGGAATCGTCCTTCTGGATATGAAGTCCAGGAATGATAGTCTCGTTCACGGTATAACTACAGCGAATTGCAGGGTTGCCAACTTTTGACGTTCGCTTAGAGTGAGATTTTAACCTGGAGCCGGTGGCGAGTGTATTTTGTTGGGGGGGGGGGGGACGTAAAATGGACACAGATTCAGTGTTATATCCAGGGTTCGAATTACGGGGGGGATTGGGGGGGGGTCAGACCCCCCCGTTTAAGGCATCAACCCCCCTAAAGGGGCAAAACCAATAATTTGGGGGGGGGGGGGGGGGGGTCAAAACATTTAAATGTACTTCTCACATATAATGTTAAATACTACAAAAAAATGCAGTGTCTATGGCTGGAAGAATATTCTGATACGATTTCAAGCACCCCTAAAGTGGATCATACCATTCCGTGTTAATAGCCATTCGCGTTTGCCTGCCTGACTCATTATCAGTCAGGTGGCTTGATTAGTGACTAAAAGCTGCTCCCCATACAGCATTACCTGTAAGTAGAGTAGTATATATTAAACTAGCTAGCTTTAAATATGCACTTTAAACCCACTTTTCCTTACATATATATTATGAATTTGCTATCGCACCTTAAATGCTGATAATTTACCATTCCACCTTAAATGATGTCGCGGCATACTATTTTACCGTGGAACAGCATATTCAAATGGATTCTGTTTTATATGGACCGTTTGTGATTTCTGCACAGCATAAACAGAAATGTGTAAAACTCTGTTAAACACTTTATGATCTACTACAGACAGTGTAAAAAAGGAACTGTGTTTTAATGTAGAGAAAATTTGTTTTAAAGCAGAGAAACGGTTAAGGTGGAATAGAAATGTGTTTTATGGAGGAAGGGAAGAAAACACGTGTGTGTGTGTGTGTTTATATAGTGTTTTTTTTTTTTAAACTTAGCATATATTTAGTTTACAGACTCAACATGAAAAGAAAGGGGGCTGATATAAGGCACTTTTTGGTGCTAAAAAAGGAGTAAGTTGATACATGATTGAATAAGGCCATAGAGATGATGATACAGTCTTTATCAGTCTATATTGTCTGTGCTGCCATACAGTACTGAGTGGTAATAATGGTGAATTTGACATATAATTGTAATAAGGAAACAGAGGGAGGTCAGCAGGCAGGAGGAGGTCAGGAGGAGTGTGTACAGGCAGGACCTTCATTACAGTAAGAAAGCAAGACACTGTAAGGATGGTAAGACTTCAGTTTACTGAAGCACGCGCTTGCGCTGTACTGGTTTTCATTTACACCCTTGACCCCCCCAATTATAATTGTATAATTCGCACCCTGGTTAAATCGCCGGTGGATGGCGCCAGAGCTAGCGAACTAGTAACGTATTGAATCATATATGTGGATCTGAGGAAAATAAACTGGATATTTTTTTTCGGCGTGAGATATCGGAAGTGTGGCGTGAGAGCGTGTGAAAACGGTCAAATGCGTGTGTCTCACGCTCAATGCGTGAGAGTTGGCAACCCTGGAATTGATCGCCTTTGTTTCAGTCGGTGTGGCCGCGTTAACAACGTTGATTGAAGTAATTTGGTGAATCTGTTGCCGCGGTAAAGTTGATCGGTTGCTGGTTAGATTACATCGTAACTCGGGCTTGTTAATTAACTAATACGACTTTCAGCTGTTTGCTGTTAGTCGTAGCAAAGTTCGCGTGCTCTCAAACAAAACCGGAGAGGGAGAAATGGCGGAGCCTCTCTTTAATAGGTCTAACCTCGGTGTCAGTCAAACCAGAGAGATCGAGATTGATGGCTGATCAGAGTATTTAAGTACCTGGAAACCACGTACTTTAGACACACCCTTTCTTCCGTCAGAGCAAGCTTGTTCAATGTGTTGCCAGTGGTACTGCCACCTGCTGGTTTAGCATGGTACCTACATAGTTATTTATGGTGTATATGATCTGGGTGATGGGTGTCTGGTGATCAGCTGTTGATGAAGGTGATGGCCTTCATGGGGTAGATGTGGGTAGAAACGTCTTGTGTCTGATGGTCTTAGTGGACAGCGTTCTGTAGTGTCTACCAGATCGGAGGAGCTGAAACATGTGATGACCCAGGTGTGAGGAGTCTGTGATGATATTCTCTGCCCGTTTCCTGGTTCTTGAGCAGTACAAGTCCTAAATGGAGGGCAGCGAAGCACCGATGACCTTCTCAGCAGTCCGCACTGTTCTCTGTAGTCTGTTCCTATCCTGCTTTGTGGCTGCTCCAAACCACACTGTGATGGATGTGCACAGGATGGACTCAATGACTGCAGTGTAGAACTGGATCAGCAGCTCCTGAGGTAGATCTAACTTCCTCAGCTGGCGTAGGAAGTACATCCTCTGCTGGGCCTTTTTGAGGATGGAGGTGATGTTGGGCTCCCATTTCAGGTCATGTGAGATGGTGGTGCCCAGGAACCTGAAGGTCTCTACAGTAGACACTGGGCTGTTGAAGATAGTGAGGGGCAGCAGTGCTGGGGGGTGTCTCCTGAAGTCCACTCTCATCTCTACAGTCTTGAGCGTGTTCAGCTCCAGATTGTTCTGACTGCACCAGAACATCAGTCGTTCAACATCCTGTCTGTATGCAGACTCGTCGTCGTCCTGGATGAGTCCGATGACTGTAGTGTCGTCGGCAAACTTCAGGAGTTTAACAGACGGGTCGTTAGATGTGCAGTCATTAGTGTAGAGAGAAAAGAGAAGTGGGGAGAGCACACATCACTGAGGAGCATCAGTCCTGATGGACTGTGTGGAGGACAGTAAGTTGTACGTAGGTTGTCGATGGGGGGGGGGGGGGGGGGGGGGGTGAACGTAAAATGGACACAAAGTATTATATCGCCGGTGGTTGGCGCCAGAGCAAACTTGTAACTCATTGAATCATAGATGTGGATCAGAGGTAAGTAAACTAGATTTTTTTTTTCGACGTGAGATATCGGAAGTGTGGCGTGAGAGCGTGTGAAGACGGTCAAATGTGTGTGTCTCACGCTCAATGCGTGAGAGTTGGCAACCCGGGCTCACTTAAAAAATTTGATAAAAATGTAAGTCGCTCTGGATAAGGGTGTCTGCCAAATGCCATCAATGTAAATGTAAAGTAACTTGTAATCTAACATAGTTACTTTTAAAATCAAGTAATATGTAACGTAACTAAGTTACTTTTAAAAGGAGTAATCAGTAATCGGATTACTTTTTCAAGGTAACTAAGCCATCACTGCTCATATATATCTTTGTCTTAAACGCAAAGGTCTTCAGTGAACAACCAAAGCAAGGAAATTTGCCTTGTCATTCCAAGTGTTTTGGAGATGACCAGTGCTTAATTGATCAAATCAAACGATGCCGGAACGCAAACAGCGGACAACATAAAATGTTACCGGATCGAGGCAGACAGTTACCGGAACGAACGCTTCAAAATTAAAGAGTTCCTGGATCCTGTTCCGGCAGGATCAAATTTAGCCCTGGAGAGGACTGTAAGTATCACTTTGATGCTTCGAATCATGCACATTTAGCATCTTTTCACTGATATTCATAACAATAGAAGGAAATGCCACCATACCATCAGCTGTATCTGGGAGTTGCTTTGGCAGGAGGAGCTGGGTTATCTGTGTTGAGCATTTGCAGTCTGCTCAGGCCAGTTATCAGAAGGAGACAAGTCGTGGAGATGGGTAGAGTGCTGGAGGAAGGAACGGATGCCATCTGGTTCATCAGACCAGCGAGGAGGACACGGGTCACGTCTCTGAAGAAGATGTGTGGTTTCATCTGAGAAATCAGGTGTGGAGAGCTGGGGCATCTACATTGTCTATGTTCTATAAACATGCAAGACAAAAAGAAGCCTTTAAAGTCTTCTGATATAAAAGTCCGTCTTCACGTCTATAAACCTACAGTAAGAATGAGTTACATGCTATGCTGAAAATATTTAGAAAATATTTACAGGTCATGAATGGATGAAGGGCATAGGTTTATTATTAAGTTTATTAAGGCCTATTTATTTATACTATTTATTCCCACATTTACTGTTTGTGTTGTTTTTAAAGTCTTTACATTAATTTACTTTACAACACTAATAACCATCATTCCTTTCACCATTATCCAGGCATCCCCCCCGGAGGTTAAGTTGTTGAGCGGGGGGGTGGGGGCCAATATAAGTAAGTTGTTGACCGGAGAACAGGCCAATCAGAACCCCCTCTCTCTCTTTCCCACTCGTGATTAGAGAAAAAAAAGTCTGTCGCCTGTGTGCGCGTTTGTGTGGGTCCCTCGTTCTGAATTCCGGGAGATTATATGTGACTCGCGGGTATCAGGGAGACACTACCGAAATGCGGGAGACTCCCGCAGCTTCTGGGAGACTTGGGATGTTTGATTATCCTCTGCATTAATAAACCATATAAAGTTATGGTATGAACATCATTCAAATCTTAAGCATTGTCCAAATTCAAAGGACACTGCCCTTCCTGTTGTAATGTAATGCTCTATTGTTATTCTTTATCCCACTGTTTCAATGTTCATCATAGTCTGTTTACCCATTTTTGGCACTGAAGACAATTCACATATAATGATTGTTAATTACTTTATTTACATTGTTTATTGTTCATAGCTTAAATTGTAATTCTGTTGTTACTAATGTTAGTAAATGTTAGTGTACTATGCTACCTAAACACTTTTCAAATATGGGAGTAGCACCTTTTTCCTGCACAGACAGTCTATCTAGCTTATCAGTCCACCAATGGCAGGTCTGTCTGGGGAGCTTAGCAGTCCACCAATGGCAGGTCAGCACCCTGGAGGAAAAAAGCCCCTGTGCCAGAAACATTCAAGGCTGACGGTAGTTATTGATAGAGGCCTTTGGAAGATGATCTCTTAATGGGTCCAAAGGTTGGAAAAATCCTCTGGACTCGTACAGGTGAGAGGGACTACAGTCATCACCAGGATGAGGGGGACTTTCCACATGCAGCTATAGTGGAGGGCTGTCCAGTCTACTCCTCTGCAGTCTTCATGCTGTCATTCACCTGTGAGTCATTTTATAGCAACATGCACAGTCCTATAATATAACTTATTACATGCACTTTACATTTTATAATGTACAAGGTGAACATATGTTTCTTGATCCATTGTGTTTGACATACACTATATTGCCAAAAGTATTCAAACACCTTCCTTTACTCACATATAAGCTTAAGTTAAAGTAAATAAATGTAAATGTGCCATATTTTGTCAATTGTGATTTGTACACCGCAATCGAAATTTGTCCTCCGCTTTTAACCCATCTGTGCAGTTAGAACACACACACACATACACACACACACTTGTGATTACTAGGGGGCTGTGGATCACACATGCCCAGAGCGGTGGGCAGCCCTAGCCTGGCGCCCGGGGAGCAGTTGTGGTTAGGTGCCTTGCTCAAGGGCACCTCAGTCAAACACTTCCATTTTCTTATAATACAGCTGACATTTGACTGTGGAATTTTTACTAGTGAGGAAATTTCACGACTGGATTTGTTGCACAATATAGTATATGTCATGCTGCTAACAGTAAATGATGGTTTCATGTTTTCATATTTGATCATTTTCATGGGTGTGCAAATACTTTTGGCAATATAGTATATGTCATGCTGCTAACAGTAAATTATGGTTTCATGTTCACCACAAAACGTCATCTAGCTGTGTTAACACTGCCTTGTAATTGATCACAGTTATTGCAAAATCATGTCTGCAAGTAACCTGTGTACATGAAGAAATCCATATCGCAGGTGATGGCAGAAATTACATTTGACAGACTCTCACTCCATCACTTTCTTTCACCAACATCTCGTCAACCTTTTCTGTTGGGGAGATTCTGTTGCCCTTTAGCGGCCCCATACAGTCACATGACCTGTTATCCTTCATGTCTCTCCCCAGGATGCCGTTCACCCTCTGAGCTTGAACCGCTGATGTTTTTATGATGCGTCTTGAAAGTTATAGTCCTTAATTAAATTATCATACATAATTTATTACACCATAGGAGATAATTGACCACAATTAATCAAAATAGAAAAGAATATAGGTTTGCTAATCGGAGCTGGCTTAATATGTCTCACACTATTCTCAATGACATGTGGCGTGAGAGCGTGTGAAGACAAATGCGTATGTCTCACGCTCAATGCGTGAGAGTTGGCAACCCTGGAGTTGAATACGCCTGAACATATTCATATGTTTCTGCAGATATACCGTGTGCCCACCAGTCAGTTCACTGGGAACCTGAAAATGTCCCACACAGCCGATTTGAAATTGGTAGGTGGACCATCTTGCTCCTGTCTGTCATTTACATTTTCCATGCTACTACTCATTCAGACTAAAAGCCAGTGGTTTAGCTTAAGCTGTAACCCGCTAGCCACATGCTACGTTTTTGGGTGGAACTTGCATTTGTAAAAGTTGCCTACTCGGTATTCAGTACTGAGTACACAGATTCATTGGTCTCCGCACATAGGCTAGTCAGTCGTATACAAGTGTACCTTGACGATTCAGGACTAATTGTAACGACGGTGGGTAGGGACGAACTCACCACGTTAGAGAGAGCAAGGGAGAGGTGGAACCAAATGCCACAAAACGACAGAACTAAAAGGAGCACCTAAATAGACGTGGACTTCTCAACGCGAAAAAAAATAAAGCAAACCAAGGACGCCAGGGGAAGTAGCTGGCTGTAGCAATAAAAGCTGCTCAAACAAAAAAACCCTTCCCACACAAACAACAACGGGATAGGAAGGGAAACAGGTTGAGGAAAACTTGAGGGAGGTCAGTAAGCGACGCAGGAGATAGCAACTCGAAAAAGAACAGGGAAAACAGACAGGAGAGATAGGTGATGGGACACCTACAGACGTAAACATAGCAAGAGAAACCAGGGAGAGGCTGAGAACGCAACGGCATAACCAAAACGAATCGGCAATGATCTGTCTCCACGAGCTTCCTTAAGAAGCCATGGCAACAGGTGAGACAGATCATTGCTGATTGCGTTGCTGGAGTCTGGGGCTGGCTCAGGTGCCCCTTGTGGAGGTAGATGGTAAGGCGTCCGAGTCAGGCCTGGCTCGGGTGCTCCTTGTGGAGGTAGATGGTACGGCGTCCAAGTCAGGCCTGGCTCGGGTGCTCCTTGTGGAGGTAGATGGCACGGCGTCCGGGCCAGCCCTGACACTAATACCCTGTACACGTATTACTCTATCACTTCTTCAGCTCATCAGCCTGTGCTGTGCAATATTCCTGGTTTTATGCGTTTGCTCTGACTATTTTGATGTATTTTCCATTGTTCACCAGAGAGGGCATATTCTCATAATGATCAGCTCACCTTCATACGAGTTCACAGGGTTGGAGGTGGAGTGGGTCTTTAAGGGGAACTACTGTGTTATTACCTCTTATTGCTAAACGATAAATGCTCCCTCTGACTTTCTTGCAATGGCACGGAGCACAAATGACCCAAGTTCCACCTCTTCCGGTTAGTTATCTTGCCTCGTAGATCACACTGAATTCAATTTCTATCTGTCAATCATCCTGTTTCTCTCTGTCAATCTGTGTGGGTTTAGTTACACTGATTAAAATCTACTCTCATTTCACATGACATGTAAATGTACTGTTTTAGGGGAAGGAAGCAATTGGAGGTCTTGGCAACAAACTGGCAATATTAAACTTCTATGAAGTTTAGAAGTCTTCAATGTCTTCTTGTGTGTTTGAATGACCAGAAAAGGAATAGACAAAGATATCATTTTAAAGCTCATTCATTAACTTAGAACAGCATTTATTAATATAGCAGTCATCTGTCTTGATTAGGAGATATACTAATGCCTAATGCATTTATGCAGCTTAATGAATCATGCATCTTGTTTTATTTTCTTCAGACTGTTGTTTAGAAGATGATTAAAACACTAAGTGACAAGCAAAACATGACAGTCACAGTGTAGTGCTCTGCTCCATTAAAGATGAAGACATTTAGGTGTACTGTTTTTGAGCAGTACAGATAAATATTTAAATACGATGTAGATAAGAAATATTTGGGGTGTTTACCTATTAAACATGAAGTGGGTAAGTGGGTAAGGCAGGTGTCTTTTGTACCTTTAAGTATAGAACTTTAGAACAGTGGTAGTCTTGCATCTGGCCAGTAGGGTGTGCCAAACAGTCACAAAATCAGGGACATGAATTTGAAAGCAATAATAAAAGAATCTTTGTAAACAGCAACAGAGGGAGTAACGCAGGTATCAAACTGACAATGCCTAATAAAATCCCTAAACCCACCAAGACTGTGTCTTGATGTACATATATGCTATACATCCTGCAGATAATGCATAAAGCTGTAGTGTCTGAGAATTATGACATGATTGCTCTTGTAATAAATGGACTGCAACCAAAAGATCACCATCTCGGCAACCCCCTTTGTAACTATTCATCTCACATGCGTGTTGATGATGTTTCAGTTACACCAGCAGGTGGCAGGCTCTGAATGGCGGGAGGCCTAATTGCTGGGCTGTAGAGGAGAACGTGCTCTAATGATGTCATTAGGTCACATCTTGGTGTTAATGACTTAATCTCTTCTGTGGGATACAGCCTCCCTTCTCTCTCTGCCCATAATGGCAGAGTGAGACTCTGCTTTCCCAGGCAGCCACACAAGCAATGGCCAGCTCTGGCACTACAGAGGACACGTGGACAGACGTAGAGGACAACGAAGAGCAACATTGCCTGTCTCTCCGTGACCCACATGGGATTTATCCCAAAGATATTCCAGGGATTTCAGTGGAGGAGCAATTAGAGGAGCAGTCAGGAGAGTATTCTACTCACAATGGCATGAAGGTTCTCAACAACGACAGGGATCCCAAGGGAATCAATAAGGGCCTTAAAATATTTCAGCCAATCCTTATTATTTGCTTCTGCAACCCACAAGCACAGTCACAGTAAGATAGTCACAGATACACTAGACTGTTGTTCCGTTCATATGACCTAATCCATGTTCCTTACGTGCTGTGATAATGTTCAGCAGCTCACAGAGAATTATATATATATATTTTTTTATGTTTCGAGAGCAAAAAAAGGCAGCAGTGACCCCACATCAAGGTCACGGGATCATGAAAGTGATTGTGGTCTACTGCCTCCTTGAGTTCACGTACCCTCAGTGTAATCTCTTAATCAAATAGAGCTGCTACTCTCATTTAGCCTCATTTATTCCTCCAGTGAACATCAGACTGTAAATTGTTAGGCTTTTTATGATCAGTCTGGAAGGCACACCAGTGTAAATAATCTTTCATTACAGACCAAAAGCACTTTGGTCAGTGTCAGTTCATTAAGAAGGGAACTGTTGCCCCAGTTATTATAAACAATCCTCACAAGCATAATAAAATTACCCCCACAGTGATGCTGGCCACCCATAGTATAAACATCAGTATGAGCATTCTTATTATTTGACCATCTTGTTTACTGCAGCAATAAAAACTGGTCTTCTAGTTAAAGTGCTTCCAGATGGGGCTTTGGGCTTTAACCAGAGCAGGGGGCCCAAATGTATGACAGCATTTCAGCTGCACTGAACCTGGTCAGCATCTGTGACGCTACTGTGAGATCTCCCACTCAGGTGAACTTTGAGGAGGTGATCGTGGAGCCGGCGTCTGCACAGCTTCCACAGGGTGGACGGGCTCTGGGCCTACCATCTTCTTTCGCTTCTGCTGGCTGTCCTGCTCCAGCAGACCTGCTCCACGCCGTCCTCCACACTGTGGCCCCACCCTTCCTCCCCCAGACACAAGTTACCACATGTTATTATTATATATCGCTTCAGTTATTATTAATCTGGCCCGCTTTCATTTCACATTATTTTCTAACTGATGTGAACTAACTAAACTAAAGTAACTAAAACTAACTAAAGTGACCCAGGTAACATATAGCAAAGACTAAGTTCATTGAAGAGCTGATTTAGGTCTTTACCTTGTTCCTCAGGAAGGAACCCTCTGATTTTTTTGCTTAGAAACACAAGGGAATGGATCTTCCTGGCAGTAAATGACATTTTCCAAAATCCTATCCCAACAGGGGGATTTATGTCATATCATTTTAATTTGTGGACATGCTTCACATGGAGGTCTAGTCCCCTTTCTAGCAAGCCGACTTCGTATATGCACTCAGCAGAGTGACACCTATGTTGTACGTACACTCACTGGACACTTCATTATATAAACATTATCTTATCTTATAAGTACATTGATTTCGTTTTGCCTGGGGTATCTGTTGGGTGGTGGGCCATGGGTGAATGATTCTCAGGACACGGCGCTTGTGATGGGCGAGGGAGTGCAAAAAAAGAAGGAAACGATCACACCAGTGTTAGGGAAATGGAGGATTTAATAAATAAAGTGCACCAACATAAAACCCGTGACATAATCCAAATTACGGATACAATAGCCAGCAGTCAACTGGCTCAAGACACGACATATATAGACACACAAATGACCCTCAGGTGTCGGGTTCCCTAATGGGTCACACCCACCCGAGGGGACTACATGAAATACTGCTGACGGGGGCAGGGAGCCTCTGTAGCGTGACAGTGCTAACATGGTGGTGGGCATTAAGCTGATAAGACTTCATCTGACACAGCAGTGCTGCTAGGGTTTTAACGTGTCTCACTCTCACTGTTAGGTTAATAAAGTGGTCTGCTGCTTTGGTCGGAAATTGGCCATTAATGACTAAAGCTGACTGGCTGATTTATTAGGAGCACTGTACCAATACAAGGCAGAACTCCCATTAACTCTTGGAACAGCCTCATTTATTCGTGACATGCATTCTACAAAGTTCTTTTGGAATTGATCCATGCTGCAAATTTGTCTCCTCATGCTGCATGTTCAATAATCTCCTGTTAGACCAGATCCTAAAGGTGCTCTGCTAGTCTCAGATCTCGAGTCTGTGGAGAAACCTGGATTTCTGCTATTAATGGCACCTTTTTAATCGTCCTATTTGCAATAGAATTTAAAATTCACCAAGCAAGTGAAATCTTCAGTTTCTATGAGCCCAATCTAGCTTCAGGTTCCTGGGGCCTGTGTTTGATGGGAATACTGTCTGAAGCTCTTGTCCTGTCTCTATATGGTTTCATGCAATGCACCACTGCCGTGATGATGAATGGCTGATTTTATTCTTATATCAGTGAGCTGGTGTACTGGTCTTACCAACAAAGCAGTTGGTGTATATGTGTGTGTGTGTATGGGTATGTGTATGGTTGACCGGGGACGGGGTAAACCTGGGATGGTTTAATACATTTTGTTGAAGCACCTATAACTCAGAGAACATATTTAAATACTTTGCGATATTACCAGCCTCTCCAGCTATATCACACAATTCATAAATTGTTGCAACACAACCTGGGCTAAGTTGTAACAATAATACAATAGAGACCTCCCCACAAAATCTGCATCTAAATCAATTATTTGTTCATATTCCAGCACCTGAAAGCATATACATAGTTTAATGTTTAATTTTCAAGATTTATTCATAACCAATGAAAAGTTTATTCAGAGACATCTCTTTCTGCACATACCAACACAATACACACCTGAAAAAACCGAGACATAAACTAAATATGTCAAACAGATAACTCTGCACCTGTCAGATATGCAGCAGGCCTACCTCATGTGTGGACTCATCCAGACATGTATATCTGCTGCCCCGGTCCAGTAAGCAGCCAACACATCCTTCTGCTTTAGATGGAATACTTTTTGGCCGTATCATCCTACACTGGGCTGCTGTCTTGAATATTGTTCTCTGAGCTTATTCCATTTCTTTCAGTATCTACTCAATGTCACATGGCAGACAGCATATTAGTTGGTGATGGACCTCACTGTCTTTCCCTGCCTCACCTCTCCTGAGGCAAATTTAAACATGTGCAGGCACAACTCTATCAGTTTCTCTCCCACTGTCGAAATGTGTTTTTAGCTGTCATTATGTGATTAGTAGCACTATTTAAAAAGATGTTACAACCCTCCCCACCCCTGCCAGTCTATCCTTAGCTAGCTGTAGCAGCATTGTGGTTTGAAATTAGCATAGATGAAATGCCTCACATTATCTCAGAGACAACCCCACTATTTATATAAATGTATAATTTAAAAATAATTTAATATAGTTGTTATATAAGTGTAACATAATATAACCCTTTAATATAATATAATAAATTTAATTTAATATAATAGACTTGGGCTTAAGATTCTTGTCTGATAACCACTGTTGCCACTGGTCACTAACAAAATTCTATACCTGGATTTAAAAGAAAAACACTGTTTGTGGCAGTAAAGATGATCTGACCATTACAGTTTATTGTCATTAGACTGACTGTTTAGTGTCATGAGACTCTTATGTACAAATATTAAGAGCTAGAGAGGTAGTTTTGTTTTTTGTTGGTTTTTGTTTGTTTGTTTGTTTGGTTTTCTTTATATTGTTTTTGCTGGAGGTTTTTTCAATACACACAAGTCCTATTTTGTGCTATACAAAAACATTTTGAGCTGTCCATAGCATTAAATTATATTCTCCTGGGCACATTCTGAGAGATTATGTTTGAACTATGTGTACTATGTTGTTTTAGATCGCAGTCAACCAGTCAAAACTTTAATTAATATAAAAACACCAACCACATGATTTCAAATGCACTACTACTACTCATGAATGTATGTTAAACATTCCTGTACATACATTCCTCATCAGTAATGTCTTGTCTTGTGCTGTATCATTAATTCAGCATTATGCAGCATCTCAAGGTAAGCAAATACAAGACACTCGCTTCCCTGTGGTACCACATCAATCCTGCTGTTCTGTGGACTATTTTTGCACCCCTCTCCACTGGGGTCGAACCCCACCCAGGCTCACAGAACACTGTGAATATTCCACTAATTAGGGAAGCAGTGGATGGCATGAATCTGAGCACCACTCCTCATTCATAAGAATGAGAGAAGGCACGCTTGCAAAATATCAATATGCAATATATACACAATATTTTAAATTAACTTCAGTACAGTAGTTAAATTCATCCACTATGTTGCAGGTTTCTGCCAAATTATACACATAGAATATATTCTGAAAAATAGAAAGGCTTTGATTAAATGATTTGTCACAACATCTTACTCGGAAATGGAAACCGAATGTTTTTGGTGTCATAATCAAAATAATAATTATGGACATAATCATGAAGTCATGGACAGTTTATTGAGAACCAGTGATGTTTATGAGAATCGAGCGGCCAGTATGTGGATTGGCTCCTCCAAGTCTGAGGCCATGGTTGGCTCCTGGAGAAGAATACCATGCTCTCCAAGAGTCTCCAAGAGAAACTCAAGTAGGGCAGTTTACATATCTTGGGTCTTGCTCATGAATTATGGGAAGAAGCCAAGGTGGCAGCAGTGTATTGTAGTGTTGAAAAGTGAGCTAAGCTTTAAAAGCAAAGCTCTCAATTTCCCAGTTGGTCCATATCACCACCATCACCTGTGGTCTTGAACGCTGGGTTTTGATTTGATTGTGAATGCAGCCTTTCTCCACCAGGCTGTAGAGCTCAGTCTTCGATACAGGGTAGGGAACTTGGCTGTCCAGCAGGAACAGTGCTTTGTTGATGCAAAGGATGAGACTCAGAAGACAGTGGTTGCAAGCTTGTATGTTTATTTTTGCAAATATATATCTTTGGAGATATCACAGCATGAATCTCAGCAGAACGCTTGTGAGATCGAAATATTAACAGTTTAAACTGATACTTATATCCCAGTTGCTCCACCCAAATCATGAGTCGCTTGATGCAGTTTACAATCTCCTCTTAATAACAAACATGGATCATTTTAGCATTCTACAGAGTTTGTTTTGCCCATCTTCTAAGTACCTCATTTTGAACCTATGTTGTCAGTTGTTTTTCAGGGTCTGTCTGTCTACTTCAGATACCATATCTCTTAAAACAGAACATTCTGTATCTAGCTTCAGACCATCTCTCACTGACCCACATGACCTAATCTTCTGTTTACAGACAATATCAAAACCTGTACATTGTACAACAGCATTAGTCTAACAGAGTACATGTGTGGTATACAGTATCTCTTTAGGTTACATGAGACGGACTAGGTAAAGTTCTCCAAATGCATCCAGATCTAATTGTATCAGCTATTAGCCATTCTTTAATAACACTTTAAACACTTTTTCTTAACCTCCCTTGACTCAAAACATTTACATTTTATCACAGGTTCTATAAGAGGAATCAGGTGTGGTGGTTTGGACATTTGATAAGGATGCACCTTGTCTCCATTTCTGCTGGAGGTGTACCACTGCTAGCTGGAAGATCTCATGGAAGACTCATGAGCCACTGGAATTATATCTCAAGCTCATGGCTTGGAAACATGGGATCCCCAAGGAGGTGCTGGAGAAGGTGAAGAAAATGGCTGAGGAGTTACTGAGTGGAAAGGAAATATAGGGAATGAACATGAAAATGATGCATTGTGGAGCGTGGTGGGGGTGCTTCTTCTATGATGAGAGACTCTACATCTCAAGTGTATTACATCGGATGAAGTACAATACTGAGTGCACAATACACAATACTGAGTGCTAGTGTGTGATAGTTTGAAAAGTTGCATGAGGTCACCTTCAGGTTGAGCACAGCATGTGGGAACGGCAAAAAATGTATTGAATTGTTGCAACATTCATCCTAGAGAAAATATATATTGCTTATATGATTGGCATGTCATTATACAGCCTTCAAGAGTATGCTGAATTCTTTATACAGACTTTGTTATGGACAAAAGAATAAAGGCTTGGAGGAAAAGAAAAACCCACTGTACCTTTGCTTGCCCATGCTCACCAATCTCCAATTTAGATGAGTGGTTGTGACAGACAATTTCATAGACCTATTTTTGGATATGATGTCATTTAGAAAACCTTCCCGTAGAGCCATAGCCATATTTAAAGTATGCTTTGTGTGAACCATAATCATACTGTCCCTAATGGTTAGTATAACCTGATCCACCCTCGAAGGTTTCTCCTATTGACGGCCAAATTCTTCATGAATGCATTTCTGGACTAAATCATTTGCACATTACAATGTTTTGCGTACATTACAACCATACATACAGCACATTACTTCTCAGGTACTATAGCATTAAAATCCCTTTTAGATAAATCTACTTTACTGTCTAGCAGCAATGATTTAGCTAGCATTGCTTTTTGTTAAGATCATTTGCACCTCCAGCTCCTACAGTGGCACCCCAGAGTGGAACTTCACGTCGATGTGTAACGCCTGCCTGGCTGACTCCACAAGCACATTTGAAATCTGACGCATTTTCTGGATTTCCATTTAGATGCTACCTTTACATTGCAAAGGAAGGACAATCGGGCTGAGAGAGTAAACGAGAAGGGGGAAAAGAGTGTCTGAGAGAGAGAGAGAGAGAGAGAGAGAGAGAGAGAGAGAGGGAGAGAGAGGGCGTGCAAGAGACCAACTTTAGAGTGAAGGCCAGACTAGTGCAGCTGTCCAGTAGCATTCCAGACGTGTCATCAGATCAGCAACAGGAGGTTCTGTGGCAACTGTTCCTGCATTCACACACCCTTTAGCCGCGTAGCCGCTAGCCCTCAGTCCAACCCCCTCATCCGGAACCTTCCACACCACTGCACTGCCACTCCGCTCTGGCCAGCACTGGGCCCCAGGCTCCTATCATGGCAGACCAGTACAACATTAACGAGGAAAAGATCCTGAAGGACAGACACGCCAAAGAGATCGACCTGATCAACAGGGATCCCAAACAGATCAACGAAGATGTTGTAAAGGTATGTAAGAGTTTGGAAGATCCATTTATCCAGTGAAATCTGATGAGCCACATATAAAAATGTGAAGAACCTTTCAACGGATTTCTGCTTTTCTGGGATAAAGCAGGGAAAAAATTGTACATTAAGAGTGTAATTACCCATGTTTAGATCATAATACATCAAGTGCAACCAACGTTAACAATTTTCATGTCTTTAGCTCTGTTTTCTAGAAACCAAAACATTCAGATCAATTAACAATATTTGAATGTGCTGGCATTATGATGATTCAGTCAAAGTTGGTCCGTAGAGGCCGATCTGTTTGTGTGTATCCTGCACAGATATGTTTGCGTGTATCCTGCACAGATCTATATAGCGTAGCTGCAAGGCATAACCCAAAAATAGCCTCTGTGCATACTTCTTCCAGGCCAGACCTCGATGTCATTATTTATGGAAGGGTGTACAAGGGTGTGTCAGCTCAATCAAAGCTCTCACCCCCTCATCTGGTAATTAATATTTCAATTAATGCATTTGCCATAGAATAATTGTATTAAGAATTATAGCTTGATGCATTTATGTTTACACTGATAAAGGAAAAGATAATGTAGATAATGTGGGGGGGGAGCAGCTACATTAAGATTCAGTTGCTGGAGATGAGTCATTGCTCATGAATGATGTGTGTATGGTCGTGTTGCTAGCAACCCCACACCCTGCTTTTATAAGATGAAGTGATAGGACACTGCACTTGGATAATTGCAGTTTATTCTAGTCAGAACATATTTGTGACCATTAATGTTATTAGTTCAGGTGAATTTATTTCTCACTAATCCTACATCATATTTGCGTTTTATTGCTGAAAACTTGGGTTTTGATCTCTTATGATCTTTATTGAGTTTATACATATTAAACGAAGAGTGTGTATTTTAGTAAACTCTTTCATTACCTTTAATAAAGCCTTATAGTTTGATGGCTTCTTGAAGCTGTATTTCAACTATCTGTAGAAAATTTTAGATGTATAGAGTGGTTCCAAGAGGTACAAGAGGCCTTATAAAAAATCTCTCTGATCTTCACAGAAGATAAATTGAGATCTAATCCTCTGTTTAGTTAAGCTCTCTTTCATGAATTCACTCATTTAGGGCTAGAATGATGATGCATTGACACCTAGTTGGTGTCAAGTGTATTCTAGGTTTATAGCTACTATGCACTTGATTGATTTATACCAAACTATATATATATATATATATATATATATATATATATATATATATATATATATATATATCACAACATATATCACGATCAAGTACGATCAAGGCAGGCATACAAATGTGTCATACATTACTAGATTTAGAACTCTATTTTAAGATGAATATGTCCTTTGATAAAAATAGCTTGTGTTTACAAAGTAAAAAGGACTGATATAGTCTCCCTTAATGATCATAGCAATTTATTTACATAAAAAATACACCGAATGTGCAAAGACAGGATTTTAGTATCAAATGTCTTTGCTTGGGAATTACTCACCATCACCATTTAGAGATTTAAAATAGCAGAGTTACCATGCTGCAAGACTCCCTATAGGCCAAACATGCTGTATAATTTGAACAGATTAGTTGGAAACAAGGAAAACGAGACTGTGTCTTACCAAATTGCACTAAGTAATTCCATCAGTGCTATGGGCTTTTCGTCGGTGCACTGTTGTTTCAGTGTACCCCGGGTCCACCTGATCCCATCAACAGAGTACTTGAAAATAAGATGTGATGAATTCTGTGCAGTCTGCTGCAAATCATTAGCGTCACAGCACTAGCAGGGGAGGCTCTGAATGAATTACTTGAATTGCATTCTGACCTTTTGTGCTGAGAAATTGCCTTCCCAACCATGTTCTGCCTAATAATGTTAACTCGTGTTAATCTACCTGTATCCTAGGTGGAGTTTGAGGACGTGATTGCAGAACCCGATGGCACACATAGTCTGGACGGTGTGTGGAAAGCCAGCTACACCACATTCACCGTCTCCAAATACTGGTGCTATCGCGTGCTGTCGGCCATCTTTGGAATCCCAGTGGCGCTGCTGTGGGGATTCTGTTTCGCTTGCATCTCCTTCTGCCACATCTGGGCTGTGATGCCCTGCATCAAGAGCTACCTGATTGAGACGCAGTGCCTGAGTCGCATCTACTCCCTCTGCATTCACACGTTCTGTGACCCCTTGTTTGAGGCGCTGGGAAAGGTGTTCAGCAGCATACGGGTGGCACTTCGCAAAGAGGTGTAGAGATCCTGAAGGAGTTTACAAAATTGAGTTCTATTACACATTTTCTTCAGCTTTGATAAAGAGGTCAGATCTTGATGGGCTTAAACCTGTTCCAGTCACCATTGTATAATGAAAGACTGAGTAGTGAGCAGTGCTGACCGAATACAGAGTTGTACTGACCTGTGCAGTGTTTCAATTTCAGTGGTGTGTGGACAGTGCTGATCGTGGAGAACAGAGGAGTCTTATTCCTCTACGTTACAGTCTTCTCTCTGTGTGCTCAATAGAGATTTTTTATTGGGTGCTGACTTTTTTTTTTTTTTGCAACGTCTCAAAAATAAGACATGAAATGGTTTTAAAAAATAGAAGTCTTCGAATTAATGTATTTTAGTTTGAATGTATCAAATTTGATAAATTATGTATCTAAATTAAGCATTTTCTTTATCACTATGACATGTACTGTGTAATGTGTACTGTGCACAAAATAAATATATTTTTAAAAGGTCAAGCTGTTCTATTCCATCATAGGGAGTTTTTCCTCGCCACTGTCGCCTTTGGCTTGCTCATTAGGGTTCTGGACCCATAGTATTGTTAACCTTGTAAACCCTGTAAAGCTGCTTTGCGACAACTTGAGTTGTTAAAAGCGCTATACAAATAAACTTTGATTGATTGATTGATTGATATTCTTTTACATTAAAGTTATAAATGGGTATTTTGGGATAAAAATGTAGATAAAATGTATGACACTTAATGTAATCAAAATACACTTGTCCCAAAAGAAGAGTGAGTTAGTTCTCAAGAAGAGAGATGAAGTAAAAAAAAACCCCTTGGTGTGTGTTGCTTCATGAAGGCTCACAGGCTGGTGGTATTGAATGATTCGTCTGTAATGTATCCAGTTTAGCTACGTTCTGAAATCACCTGCTATGATTTCTTTTGGCTTATTTCGCTAAAAATAATTCTAAAGTAATGGTCATTTCTGACGCCAGCTTTTAATATTTTATTTGTAGCCTTTGCATTTTCAATTTAAATCAATGTTATAAGGAACGAGAGAAAAGCAGAGTGCCTCTCTAACGGTGTTATACAACTAAAGTGGAAAAAATGTCTTAATTGGGTTGAGTTGGCACTGCCCTTGGCCACTAGTCATGCTGACCTCCGCTGTGCTAGCTATACCGGAATAACCTCGTAATCAGAATATTTCATTTAAATGCATCAAAGTACAATTAAAATGCAGGGGGACCATCTGCAGAGTTTCACACATTAGGCTGCCTCAGCATGAAAAAAAAGAAACTGGGGTTGCTGAATTTAACGGAATAATTAGAAAGGATTAACTTAGCCTCCTATTAGGGTGGCACAGTACTAAGAGATTGTTGTCAATTTTTAATTGAGTCTTTTATAGCTGACGAGGCTGACAGCGTGAAGATAATTTATGAGACAACTTAAGAACGAATATCTAGAGAATGAGGGTGAGCGTTTCGTTTTCTTTAGTGGCGAGATAACGTGAACGTATAATTGAGAGACACGGCCTGATTTCGCCATACTTTTTGTAAATGTGCGCCGTGTTAGGTGGCAGTTGGGACACGTGTGTCAAGATAAGCTAGCTAACATCATCAGGCTGTAAGTATAAGTGTAGGCTATTACTTAAACTTGTTGGCATGTGGTACTCAGGATTTGCTTTGGGAGCTAACGTCGCCACCAAGCTAGCATATATTATAAGTTCTCTCATGTTTCGCCCGTTAAATGTAATACAAGCGAACCATTCAGTCAGATAGCTATTTGTTGTGAAAAACAACAAGCATTTCAAGTACTTTAACCATATTCCAGCTATTTTAAAACATGGAACACAATACATTACAATTCGTCAGGTAAGTGTTTCTTCACTGTTTTGAGGGGTATTTATTTATTTAGACTACCGAGAACACCGCAAAGAAAGTTGTAAGACGTGAAAGTATAATGCAGCCTTTAGACTGGCAAGCTGGAAGCAAGCACAAAACGTTTCATAAGAATCCTATCTCCTTCACCTAAGCTCATCCAGTGCAATTTAACAAAATATACACTGGTTTCAATCACTATTGTCCTACCATCTAAATACTTTATGGTTAACGTTTTTGCAGTTCCTTTTCCACACCAGAAAACAGCCTATTTTCTGCACATTATAAACACAGTATAGACTCAACATTGATATGGCCATTCTAAGAATAAAAATAATTAAGTTATGTAATGCTGTGATTCACATGGGCTATTGCACACAGTTCCTATGTAGGCAATCATTGGACTAGAATAGCACAAAATATGATTTTTTTTCTTTACTGATAACCTCATAAGGCCAGAAAATCGAAATTCAGATTTTCTTGGAAAATATAAACAGGTTTTCATGAAAACATAATCATAGTCATATTTATTAGCACATTTACTTTATTATCAATAAATAACTTAATGGTTGTTTTATATTAACTACAAATAGGCATTGCTTTCCCTCTTTTTTTTACAATAAATGGTTTTAACACATAGAAGAATGTAAGAACATGGTGACAGATTGGTAGTCTCAAGTAGACACATCCTTATTATAACAGCAGTACAAGATGTGAAAACAAGATAAATGAATCTACTGTGCAGTACTGCACAATACAGAAACTCAAGGACAGGTTCTTGTAGCACTAGAAAAAAATTCTTTAAAAATTTTAAAATTATTTTTAAAAGATGTGAAATTTCTTCTCCTGGTTTCGTATGTACACTCTTCTTTCACATATCCTTTGAAGATGGAAAAAATACAACAAAAAATGTAGTTTGTAGAGTAACATTCAGAGTGTTGTGGTATTCTTAAATGCAGTTTAGAGTTACCTCACCAGGATCACACTGTGTGTTTTACAAGTCCAAAATAATAAATATCAGATGTTCTTTGTACATTCGCATAAGAATAAAACAACTACAGGTGTGTGACTACAGAACGTTTGATCTAATCACATTTAGGAAGATGAACAGGCAGTAACAACAGGTGTAATTGATGCAAAGCACCGCTAGTGCATAGCTCCCCCTTGTGGACAATAATAAACATGCAAATGTGTGAGTGAATGAGTTATTGAATGAGGTCCAAGCCAAGTTAATGAAGTGCTTCACGTCTAAAAAATTTTTAAAATAAATAAAAATCATGGATGACTGTTGAGCAGATTGTGCTGTCTTCATGTTTATAATAGGTTGCAGATTTAGGGTCAAGCCTATAATATTGACTTAGAGTTTATATCCTGAAGTAAGTTGGTAAATGGCAAAAAACATGCAATTTTGCCTGGATCAGACATTAAAGACCAAGAAAGTCAACCTGTGCTGCATTTGCACTTTTTAAAAAGTAATTGTAGAGCTAATGATACGAATGTATTGAAGCTAGTAGAAATGAAATTCCAGTAATGGTTAGAAGAACATATTGTATGTCAGGAACATACCCAGAGAAACAGACACCCACACAAGATGCCCCCTGTTTTGAGCTGTGCCCCATCTCAGACAGATTCTAGTAGAGTCGTTTTGTTGATCCCGTTTAAAGTTGATGGAGTCTGATAATATTACAGTCACTCAACCCCAAGCTCTCAGACAGTGTGAATTGATATTTTTTTATGCCAAGGAGCATAGAACTCAAGGACAGGATTTTAAATATCTCCAAGGAACAATCTCAGTGAGAAGACGAAAGCTCTGTTGACTCTCACAGTGCCCAAATCTTGGAGTCCTATTATCCCGCCACCTCGAGTTAAGCGGTAGCATCACCCTTCCGCACACGCAGCTCTCCCAAGCCCTCGCCTCTAACTGGCGGCAGCGCTGCTCATGTGCTGGACGTCTGGGTGATGCTCCTCTGACTGCTGGTGCTCTTCATGGCGTAGGTGGAGGAGTTGCTCTTGCGGCTGGAGCCGTGTTCCAGATCGCAGCGGCAGTGGGACGACTTCAGGTAGAGCGCCGGGCAGCAGAGCAGGTTCTGTTTCAGGTCGTGGAACAGGTGTCCCGCGAAGCACATGTAGATCCAGGGATTACAGCAGCTGTTCAGACTAGCCAGCAGCATGGAGATGATGAAGGGCATGGCTGCGTGGGGAGAGACAAAGTTCAGCTACTCAGCATTTTAACTATATAATAATGGCAAATCTGATTTACACATTATAGCATATACACCACTGGTTTACCCTGTTATGGGTGTTACAGTAAAATTGCACACATACATGAAGTTACTCCATAGTGTGCATATTACTGCAACTACAGTATATAAATCAGCATCAACTATACCGCAGTATTTCAGTGTTTTTGAGGGTGATAAAATGTGTTTGATCTATAAAAGTACAGGCAGAGAAACGCACTGTTATTTCACTGTGCCTTTTATCAGGGCTCTATATATATATATATATATATATATATATATATATATATATATATATATATATATATATATATATATATATATATATATATATGTCATGGACAATGAGCATGTGTTAACTATCTCAGATATGCAGCAACATCTGTAATGTTTCCCCATATATATTTCTATTGTTTGTTTGTGTTTTGTCAGGTTGATACGTTTGTATATTTTCTCTGGCTACTTATTAAAAACAGTTACATGAAACTCAAGTACAATCAATTGACTCAGCATAATTCAATTTCCTTTAGGTCCTTAAAAACTTTTGCATGGAATGCATATACCGGCATATCAAACTGATGTACTGATGTATTTCATATTTAATCTTGGCATTCTCTCAATGAGCTTCCACTAATTAACCCTGATAAGGCAAACCTGAAAACCATTTCAGGTGACTATTTTGAAGAAACTAGAATATAAAACGTGTTTTCAGTTATTTCACCTTTTTTTTGTTAAGTACATAACTCCACGTGTTCATTCACAGTTTTGATGCCTTCAGTGAATCTACAATGTAAATAGTCATGAAAATTAAGAAAACGCATTGAATGAGAAGGTGTGTCCAAACTTTTGGCCTGTACTGTACTAGAGTACTGATTGGGCCCCAGATCAGTATGTCATATGCAGTACTTGACCAATTTGTTGGTCGTTGTATACAATATATGCATATATGATGCATTGACGTTTTTGCTGTTCGATGTTGTTGCCTTAATTAAATGCTTCAGATGGAGACTCACATTTGCTAAATCTAAATCCAGGACTTTGTGTGTGAATTGTGCACAGGCTACATTTTAAAATGTTCTGAGTTCTTGGCATTTGAAATCAATGTCACCACTCTGATATCTATTAATAGCCTATTAAAGTTTTGTGTTTGATTGTATAAATATGGAATTCTAGTAAGTGCTGGAAGCTGTATATGCAAACAACTCCCAACTCCATATAAGGATGACCAGAATACATGGACTATTCAACTCCAGATATTTTATATAAACCAGACCTCTAGGGGCTGTGTGTAGACCGAAAAAGTACAATTTCATCACAGCAATAATGTCTAACATCTGTTTGTGTCTTGACATTTTAGAGGACATCCACAGAGATCTGACCAAGCACCCCAACATCCCCAGAGCAATGTTTTCTGGCCACACATACAGTCATGGATGTACTAAGGTCCAATGTTGATGGAAACTGCATTTCACGGGACCAGGCTTGAGTGTGTCTTGCAGCCAGAGGTGTTTTTCCCCCTGTTTTCTTCATTTCATGGAGTCCTGAGACAGCTGATGCACTCTCATGTATTCTTTTCTTAAGCTTTCTTAAGCTTATATTATACTGTACCCTTAATCCTTATTACACGGGTGTATCATGTTCGCATTACAGATGATTCCTTTTAATTGAACATGACAGCTTGAATAAAAACAAGTGAAACTGAACAGTACAATCTCAGCTCTGCTTTGGGACAGACGGATTGCTTTTATTACTGGTGTGGAACAAAGCTGCCGTTTACCGAAACCACAACCCGCAGTCTGAAGGCTAGTGAACAGATGATGGCAGCCTTACTGCATACGCTTACAGCCTCGCGACCAACTTACTAGAGACGTGCGTCTGAACACTTCGGCTAAGAGAATCAGACGATCGGCCTGGGAGATGGTGAGATGCTATAAGAAGGACACAGGTGGGGTTTCTGTTTCAACTCTACAAATGCCTCAGCAACTAAGTGAGGAAGTATCAAGCATACATGTAGCCAGCAGCTCCATTTAGGATGTGCTGAGTTCATAAGAAATATGGAAGGCAGGGTGAATGTAACTCCTGTTGTAGTTAGACTACTATTGGCATTAAGAGCAATAATTTGACATTCTGAAAAGAGTCACATTTCACATCATACATTTTGCATATACATTTCCATAAACATTTAATATGGAAAATAGGTATGGAAATATTTTTGAGTGAGAATTTGATTGCTTCCAGGATTTTGAGAATCTGTTGTTTTCTCTTTATGGGCTAAAGCTTTAAAAACCATGAAAAGATTTAAGTGAGTTTTATGACTCATTTGAGGTTCTAATGATTCATTCTTACTTCAATACATCAGTGAAATGAGAATATATTTGGCTAGTCCCTACAATGATGTAAGCAAAAAGACAGTGGGACAGCCAAAAAGACAGCCATGACACTAACAAACCCAACAGTTATTCATGACTCCACTAAACCCAACACACTAATTCATGATGCCACTAAACCCAACACCGTTAATCATCTCCGACCTAGATAATACTGGCGTGTCGATGCAATTTAGTTGGTGGACAGTATGACACAGACGTACCATCCAATCATATTAGAAAATCAGTTAAGTTTAGGCCAACATTGAAGTGGCTTAAACAGTTTTTCTCCAAAGAAAATATCTTTGCATAAAAATATATTTATCTGGTATCTATGCAAAACATACCCTCCCCCCAATCATCATCATCATCATCATCATGACCTTTCATTTAATTGTACATGTGTGGTACAGTGTCTATAAGACATGTTTGCTGTATCCTCTCAGATTTTATTTATCCAAAGTGCCATAGCAATGGGCCCATGGTAGTAATTCTCTTTGACAGAAAGATGGTTGTACAATGCAGTTCTATTATGGCTGATGTCTAATCTTATCTAAAAAAAAAACTGTGGAGCTGTGACCTGGATAAAGGCATTGTGAATTATTGCAATAGGTAATATATAATATAGTGCAACATTATATTTATTCTTCTCAAGGCTTTTAAGCACCTAGATTTAGACAAAAGAAGTTCTGTGACACAAATAACTGATGTGAGAACACAGACACATTAATATCAGCCTTGCTTTGCTGGCCAACAGAATGGCCAGATCACAGGGAATATTCCCAGGACTGAATACTTGTATTTTTGTAAAGAAAATATGGCATCCAATTTTGGTGATAGCCTGTATTTCCGGAAAAAAATATACTGCATGACACTCTGGTCTATTCTTTCTATTCAGAAACATCAAATTGGTCTTATATTGCATAACATTTAGGTGTAATTTGTACCTCTTGTACAACACACAAGCATAGACTTCCAACAATTCCAGTTCTAAACTTTCTAAAATCCTGCAAAACACATATTTTTCTCTAAACGTTTACTCACTCTCATCTGAACAGAAGATATATCCACTGGTATACATCAAGAACAACCTATTATAAGATTGTACCGTTTCTTAAATGTTTCTGAAATAATTATTAATAATTACTATAATATTTTAAACAGCAATAAAATGTAATTAGTAATCAATTTGGGGTTTTTGTCCATTTCAGTGATTTCTGAGAGCTTTGTTCTTCATTGTTGTGTTGTAGTGGAGTAAGAGAATACTTCACTTCTCTGAAGTCTTCGGAGCAGGCTAGCTTCACACATGGCTGATGGAACTGTATTTTTTTCACTGTCCTGTCACCTCTGATTCAATAGAGTGTGTATGTGCTTGATGGGATGGGTGCAGGTCTCAGACCCCCCCCCCCCCCCTTCCTTTGTAAGATGACTCAACTCTTTTCTGGATGCAGCACTTCAGAAATCATCTTGCACCACTTCACCACACTATAAAGGTACTCTAACATTCTTTACAACTCTAAACTGACAACAAAGTTTGCCTGTATTTTTTTATGTAGCAAGGTTATATTTTTATTAAATTATACACACACATTGGCAATAACAAGACTGCAAAGGGTATTGGAAGAAAAATCAAAACGGCATTGGTGGTTGGCATTTATGAAAAGGTAATTATCATCAATTACCTAGATTTAATACTTTGGTTTGTTTTGTAGGGTGAGAAACTGTAGAACATGAATAACATCACATGTTTTAAACAGTGATGATTTAATGGCATAGTTCTGCTAAATATTAACATGTTTTTCCCAAGGCCGCAGTGGAGATTTACGAAATGGTGTCTGTACAGCCTATCCAGACTGATATGAATGTTAAACATCTATCATACAAGTGACTGACCTCACGGCTGTACCGAAATGAGCATTTTCTGTGGAAACCTTTACGGCGCAACTTTATAAACACCCTTGCACACGAAGACAAGAAACCAAAGGAATATTTCGTCTATGTTACATGTAAAAACACAAAAATAGCACAAAAATAGTTGAAACTATTTGTAACCATAGTAGTAACTGTAACTGAAGCACACAAATAGTTGTAACGGTGAAGTGTGAAAATGACATTGAACAATACATGTATACAGCATATGCATGAACAAGTATTTATGTGTAAAATTATCTTTGTACCCGTTGACCCACTCCACCCCCGACTTATCTGTATTCTTAAAATAGAAACAGCGACGGCATTTACAATGTGAATTCAGACGTACGTTACCCTCCCCTCTCCACGTGGTAACTCTTACAGTACACTACTCGTCAATCTGTGTTGTACAGTGCGTTTAATTGAGTGGGCATTATGAATTGTTTAAAATAATTGATTCATACATGTTTGCTGTTATTTCATATTTAATCCCCAAAACCAGTGACGAACGGTTTCTCACTGTTTAAGTTTTAAGACAACAAAACACGCATCGCACCAGAGCCACTGAGTTACAGCCCGAACATCGAGACGTTCTGCGCTACCGTGCCAAATAAGAAAGGTACCCTGATTCACACACTGAACTTACCTTCCCTGGGCGCTGCAGGGTCCCAAGCCGACCACATCTGTACGAAGAAGAACGGGGTCCAGCACACGACATAGGCCAGGACGATGACAAATGTCATTTTAACGGTGGTGATCTTGGCCTTGGAGATGAGTCTGACGCTGCTGACGCGCGCCAGCGCGCTGCTTTTCCACGCGGTTGGTGTCAGCGTCATGCACTGGTCTCGCTTAGTTTTCAGCTTAAAGTTCTGCCATATTTTAAAACTTATTAGTCCGTAGCAAATGCTTAGTATTGTAACTGGAATAATGTAGATGGTGAGGCTTATCCAAGTGATGTATGCCTTGGCCCCCCAAGGCTGTACAAAGTCTCCCCAACAGTCATATACTCCGGATCCAACTTCTCTCAGTTGAAAGATGTAAACTTGTGGGACACTGAAAAGCAAGCTGAGGACCCAGGAGAAAATAACGTAAAACCGGTCCTTTCGTTTATGCAAAGAGCGTAGTGGCTGGCAGATAGCCAAGCACCTGTCTATGGACATCAGTACAAGCATGTAGGTGGAGGCAAACATTCCGACTATTTGAAGGTATTTCACCAACCTGCAGAGGATGTCTGGTCCATAGAAGCGAAAAGTAATGTCCCAAATGAGTTGAGGTAGGACCTGAAAGATTGCCACCACCAGGTCCGCAATGCTGAGGTGCTTCATGAAGTAATACATGCGAGATTGACTGTGTTTGCCTGTATGGATAGCAACCAGGACACATATGTTGCCGGCGAGCGCAAAAAGCAAGATTAAAGCCAATACCGTAACCTCCACCTTTGCTACCTCTTCATTCCGTTTTAGGGGGTTCACTGTTTGGTTTACGCCGTCAGTTTCGTTCCCAAAAGTAGAATTTTTCCATGAATCATTGAAAGACAAAAGGTCCTGATCCTTGAAGATTTCTTCCATATTGCCACAACTGTATCCGCACTTACTTCTCCACAGCGCGCGAGGATTTTCCTAAATGGATAATATTGTTTCTTCATGCATACTTGGTATCCAAAGCAGTCCCTGTGCAACTTAATAATAGATCAAAAGAATAACTCATCCAAGAAAGAAAACAAAAAAAAATCTAGATGGTTCAACTTTAAAATGTGAACCTCTAAATCGTAACGTCTTTAATCTTCGTCTATAATGGTCGAAGTAAAATAATTACCAGTTTTTAGATTGCAGACATATACATGTATTTACACAAGCTTTACTATCTAAAATGCACTACTTAAAATGTGCATGAATCTACTTACAAGGGTTGTGCATTTTGCAGCCAGTTTTATAACTACCGTCAACGCAAAAGAAAGTAGCTACTGGAAGTGAAGCCAAGCCTCTTTTTTTCGCTCTTGCTAAGCGCGCACAGACTGAACAACGTCACGATATTTATACCCTTACATATTCGCAATAGATCACCAAAGAAGCATACCAATGACTTCCACTAGATGTCCGTATGTCACACATCTATTGATCAAGGTCTTATGCAATCCTTTATACGTGGGAAATATCAACTAATCCACGGTTTTAGGGCTCGCTTAACAAGATTATCGTGACATTGTGGATTTTTTTTTATATCTCGCAATCTCAAAATGACAGATTTTTCACGCAAATTCTTAAATTTTAAATAAGTTTCTTGTACATCTGATGTTTGAAAATGTAATTACACCATCTCACGATAACAAAAACAAATTGCGCAAACGCAAACTTAAAACAAGATCACCAGAAAACACGACGCACTCCAAAACCGACTAAAACCAAAACCATTATAAAGTAGAGAAACTCACACAAGACTGTAGAACAGACTGTCTGAAGAGGGTTATTAGCATATGCTGAGCCATATCATGTATGCTCAACTGAATGTGCGTTCTTATGTGTCTCAGTTTTCTCTTGGGTCAGAAGAATTTTTGAAATTCAACATCTAAAAATAGCCCATGCCTTTAAAAATTAGATTTAAAAAAAAGAAAACTGTTTAATGCTGAACAGAAATAAGAACATGGATATAATATGCTTAATTTATTTATAATACTCTTATTAGAGAAACATGAAAATATCTGACTGTAAAATGTTCACATCACACTATCACAAGGGCAAAATAACAATACCACATGATCTTGAGATGCTGTACTATCTAACTTGAAGACATACCGTCTCATCTCAGTTACTCACCGTTCAAAGCCGCCTCTCTGAATTCCTACACAGTTCAGTAGTAAATTGTTTTTCTTAATAAATCAATTGTTCTTTTGAGTCTGTCCTGGCTGGCGTAAGTGTTTACTCCCCTGACCAATGTGGTGCCCAAGGCAATTTTTGGCTGGTATTCTTTGTATCGTTCATTGTATCAATCATTGTGTTTATACACTCACACAGACACTGTACAGCTTTATGTCTATGAGATTTTCTTTATTTTAGAAACAATAACAGTATTAAACAGTAAAAACTATTAAAGAAACAAGTGACATTAAACAAATTATAAAGCAATTTAAATACGATATAAATAATCTATATAAGAATAGATATGAACACTGGGTGTTACAGTAAAAAAAAAAAAAAAAAACAACTGAAAATGGTGAAACCCATCTAATAATAGTACTTAAGCCTCATTATAGCCTATAACATTTAAAATATCAAGGATAACCAACACCTCGCATTCAGGCACAAAACATGCATTCAGTGAACACCTCTCTAACTCTCACTGGCCAGCTATTTATTGAATTAGCGATATCTAGCTGGACAGATGCTATAAGCTAAATGTTACTTAACCAACAGATAAAGTATTCATTCATCACATTACGTTATTTCTGTTTTTGCAGTCTTCCTTCCATACCTCTTTTCTTTTTTCATCCTCTTCTTTTAGGAGAAAAAAACGTGTCATATGACGTGTGTTAATTTTCCACTCGTGAGCTTAAGGTGAAGCTTGCCAGTCCAGAAAGAAGCATTTAGTGCACATTTGTCATAATATCACCCTAAAAACTGTCATCTTGTTTTCCCATTTTCTTTTTTTCCACCTTCTTGTTGTCCTCATGCACAAGTAGATTTCCTTTGGCTCTTTTTCCACCTTTACAGGTGAGGTAGCTAGCTAGGTTAAATGTAAAATTGGGTTGATGTAATTTATAATAACTTAATAGTAAAGATTAACACTTTATATGAAGTACATAGAAGAACTATCTAACTACCTAGAAGAAGTACAAATAAACATAGGTACTATACCATACAGTGTAAAGTATAAGGACAACAAGTGCTATCTGCAGTGTTAGTGGACATTTAATTATTCAACAAACAGGTGTCTTCAGTCTATGTTTGAAGACCGCAAGGAACTCTGTTCAGTCTGAACAGCCAGTAAAAAATTGCTCTGAGCCATCTCTGTGCCAGGACAGAGAACAGTCTTGAGATTTGTCTTCCATGTGACTTTAATCGTGGCATTTCAAGCCAAGCCATACTTGAGATTCTAAGTGCTCAAGGTACAGTCTGGGCTTTGACCATCAAGCTGCAGTATTCTAGCTTTGAGATAACAAGAGACTGCACAAGCACCTGCGTGGCTTCTTGAGAAAGGAAGGGTTGTGTTTTCCATATGTTGCAGAGGAGAAATATGGTTTGAAATATGGTTTGAAATCTGGTTTGAAAGAGTTGAGCTTCAGGTGGTGAGCTGTCATCCATGAAGCAATATCCGCCAAGCATGCTGAAATATGCCCAGAAACCTGTCAGAATGTGGGAAGGAAAGAATTAGCTGGGTGTCATCAGCATAGCAATGATAAATGAAATCATGAGAAGAAATAATGCCACCAAGGGAACAAGTATACAAAGAGAAGAGCAGAGGGCCTAAGACTGAGCCTTGGGGGACACCGGTGGAGAGTTTATATGGATTTGATGTAGATCTACTCCATGTTACCAAATGGGGCGGGTCTTTCAGATATGACTGCAACCAATATCTAACCAGAGCCAGTCATGCCAAGGCTAGAGAGAACTGAGAGGAGGTCCATAGTCAGGGATCATGGAGTTGGCTCTGGGTGAGGAAAAGAGATAATTGATCATAGATTACTCATTCCAGATATTATGATAGAAAAGAGAGAAGTGAAGGTCTGTAGTTGCTTAAATCAGAGCTGTCAAGTGTTGCCTTCTTCAATATTGGTTCCACTCTGGCTGTCTTGAACACAGTAGGTACATGTCCCGAAGCTAAGGAGATATTGATGATGGCCGATATAATGGAAGGAGATTTCTTGAAATTTTCTGGAAGAGAGTGGAAGGAATTGGATCCAGCGGGCATGTACTAGGATAGCTGGAAGGGAAAGTGGGAACAGATGGAAAAGGAATGATGGACTACTACAGTCTTCTCCTCAAAGAAGGTGACAAAATCCTCAGGAGTCAGAGAGGATGGAGGAGGGACAGGGAGGGTTAAGGATAGAAGAAAAAATACTAAACGGTTTGCATAGGTTTGGTAAGGATGACTCAAAAGCATGTAATTCAAAAGAAGAGATTGAAAGAGCTAAAAAGGAAAGTTGGGTGAAGCGCCACTCTTGAGACAACAGTAAACCTGTGCCACCACCCCTGCCAAGATGCAGTGGTGGATGAGTAAATGAGCAGGCAGAGGACAGAGCAGCTGGAGTTGCAGAGTTCTCTGGGGTGATCCAGGTTTCAGTCAGAGCCAAGAAGTGTAGCGAATGGAGGGATGCAAAGGCTGAGATGAAGTCAGCCTTCTGGACCGCAGATTGGCTACTCTAGAGTCCTCCTGTCACTCTTTCTACATTTCTATGGGTGCTACCAGCTGTGTTAGTTTAAATATTACTACAGTTAATGCAATAGTCCAATTAGCTGAATTAACTAACTGGAATTCAGCAATAAACAAATTAGTGTTTGCAAAAAAAAAAAGTGTTTTCAAAAAGCAAATGTTTTAATTGTTAATCCACTTGTTAGCTCTATAGCAAGACAGCTAAAGTAACATTACACTTCGTAACGTTAGAATTACCAATATGACACTAAAGCCTGTATCATGAGCTAGTTTTGGTATGAAAATGACATCATAACATATGGTTTGGCTACTGAAGTTCACATACTTAGAATCTGAGAATATATTCTAAGATGGGGCTGTTGCAGCAGCTGTTTCTTCCTCTTGTAGCAGAAGCAGCTCCGTCTCTTCCTCCTGTAGCAGCAGCAGCTCTGTCTCTTCCTCCTGTAGCAGCAGCAGGTCTGCCTCTTTCTCCTGTAGCAGCAGCTCTGTCTCTTCCTCTTGTTGCAGCAGCTCTGTCTCTTCCTCCTGTAACAGCAGCAGCTCTGCCTCTTCCTCCTGTAGCAGCAGCAGCTCTGCCTCTTCCTCCTGTAACAGCAGCAGCTCTGCCTCTTCCTCCTGTAGCAGCAGCAGCTCTGCCTCTTCCTCCTGTAGCAGCAGCAGCTCTGTCTCTTCCTCCTGTAACAGCAGCAGCTCTGCCTCTTCCTCCTGTAGCAGCAGCAGCTCTGTCTCTTCCTCCTGTAACAGCAGCAGCTCTGCCTCTTCCTCCTGTAGCAGCAGCAGCTCTGCCTCTTCCTCCTGTAGCAGCAGCAGCTCTGCCTCTTCCTCCTGTAGCAGCAGCAGCTCTGCCTCTTCCTCCTGTAACAGCAGCAGCTCTGTCTCTTCCTCCTGTAACAGCAGCAGCTCTGCCTCTTCCTCCTGTAACAGCAGCAGCTCTGCCTCTTCCTCCTGTAACAGCAGCAGCTCTGCCTCTTCCTCCTGTAACAGCAGCAGCTCTGCCTCTTCCTCCTGTAACAGCAGCAGCTCTGCCTCTTCCTCCTGTAACAGCAGCAGCTGTCTCTTCCTCCTGTAACAGCAGCTCTGTCTCTTCCTCCTGTAACAGCAGCAGCTCTGCCTCTTCCTCCTGTAACAGCAGCAGCTCTGTCTCTTCCTCCTGTAACAGCAGCTCTGTCTCTTCCTCCTGTAGCAGCAGCTCTGTCTCTTCCTCCTGTAACAGCAGCAGCTCTGTCTCTTCCTCCTGTAGCAGCAGCAGCTCTGCCTCTTCCTCCTGTAGCAGCAGCTCTGCCTCTTCCTCCTGTAGCAGCAGCAGCTTTGTCTCTTCCTCTTGTTGTAGCAGTTCTGCCTCTTCCTCATCAGCTGCTCTGTCTCTTCCTCCTGTAACAGCAGCTCTACCTCTTCCTCCTGTTGCAACAGCTCTGCCTCTTCCTCACTTGGGAAAAAAACATTTCAAGTTCAACATTTCAAAGTGTTGTTGTAACATACACTACTAACTTTGAATATTTTGTTTGGCATCAGTGAAAGGGCATCCGTTCACTCCACATAAATGAACTGCCAGAGACCACTGCACTATGGCAGTAGTCCTAATAAAAACATCTCACTGGCATCAGTTAGGGCTCTTCACTTTGAAATACATGAGCTAATCTTACAATCTATTCTTATGTCCATCTTTGTTTTGGACAGCAGAATAGTCAGGTATTCCTGCCTCCACAGCTCACTGGAAGGACTACTTCATATTGTTTAGAATTCCCGAATAAAGGTATAAATAAAGATTCATTCTGGAAACGTTAAACCGTCTTAACATTTATCACTCTCACATGAACATATTTCAGTCCCCTATTTGATTGTCTAAGACACATTTGAACGTTTACTGGATCTTGTATTTATGAGCTTGTTCCAAGAAATATGCAGTGTTCATCCAAGCTCATTTTGTCACACTTGTTGTAGATTTTATTCAATAAATAAATCTTTACAACCCAGGTGTAATTATGAAAATTGCATTATCGGATAAAATTTCAAATATGTAGTTCGTTAACATGTTCATTTACATTGGTTTAGAAGCACAAGTTCCCTTTAACAGGGTAATTATATGATCACTCTCTAAACCAAGGACTTTTACAATCTAGTTTTAGTCATAGAGTAACTGGATCCTCTGCATGGACCAAACTACAAAAACAAAACAGATGGCCATTTCTTTAGTCTCATAAATTTTCTCATAAAGAAAAAAGTAGCCCCCCCCCCCCCCCCAAAAGAAATAGAGAAAATAAAAATGTACTTGGAAATCTATGTTCATAAACCCACACATAACAGTTCATAGTACTTTTCTAAGCTTGTTGAAAAGGGACCATGTCTGGGAGTATGAAAGCATGCATTTGAAAACAGATCTAGTGTTTGTGAGGCTTTGGGCACATGATCAAACACTTCACACCATTACCTGAATCACATGGAGAAATCAAATGAAGGTAAATGTCATTGCTGTATACCAGCTGGGTTCAACATCAACTTACTTATTCCCTGGAAATAAGGTTCAAGTTTATTAGCTGTCCTTTCATGCTCCACTGAGGTTCTGTTGATATTAACATTTGCCATTACAGACCACATGCACACAGTTGATTTCCTTATGGTGTTACAGGGATATTGTTGATTGGTTAATTATTTCAGCCTGTAAATATCTGGATAAAATCTTCTCTTTTTCAAAGAAGAAGGCAATCGCTAAAGTCCAGAAAACTCTTATGTGCTGATATATGCAGTAAACCAGCCTTCCCCATATCTGATCAGGACAAACCTGCAACTCCAAAGCGTCACGTTTCCCTCTTCTGTGTATTACAGTGTTGTCTGAAGGATGGACTTGGCAATGAAAAGGTAAAGGTGGAATTTTTTCAGTTGTATTCAGTGTATATGGTGCAGTAAGACACACAAGGAGGATGCTGGCCAATGCTATCAAAATAGTTTGTCCTCTTGTAAATCCTTATTATTGTTGTACTTGTAGAGTCTTAGATGTCCTCACTTATCCACCATACAGGAGGACTCCACTTGCCACCCGCTGGTCTTCTCCTAGAATGGACAAATTTCTTGGTAAAAGCAAGGCAGTTGTTTTCAGTTTACATGCAAATCATTTTCTACTCTGACATGGAAATTACACGTTTTAGTGAAATAAAATGTAATACTACATTTTATACTACAATACTACTGTCATCAAATTCAATCAACTCCTCAGACATGCAGATTTACTCATTTCCCATATTCAAGGAGAACAACTGTATAATCAGATTCTGTAAACATTTCAAAGTAAATAATCATGCATGCTAATTAACTCAATCAGGTACTTGCTCCCACTTTGTTCTGCGGAGAATTAGAGCACAGGGCACATATTAAAAGATTGGGGTTTTTAAATGTGGAATAAATAAATGTTTATTTATTTATTTTTTGCAGTTTTCCTCCATTATTTGTAAAACTGACCCCAATATATCCTCCACACTCAGAATTGAGGCATTAGCTTGCAGCTGAAAACTGAAATATGTTCCCTGTCTATAGCAACCTGTCTGATGACTGTTTGCTATGAGATATCATTCACCAGAATGTTTGCAAAACAATGTTTGAATGCAAAACAATGATAATGTGTGAAACTGAGAGAGAGAAAGGGAAACGAGACAGAGAGAGATACACGTACTTTATTGATGCATGTTTTGTGATTTTGTGTTTAAACATCTTTAATAAAAACACAACAAAAGGATCGGTCACGTTCATGCAGTGGTTGTATATATTTTGAATTCCTCTTATCTCATCTCTTGGTCATGGTCTGGTTACTGGCTAAACTCAGTGTATTACCAGAAAAGTAGCATGAGCAATATAGTCCCATATGTTTCTTGTGCTGTGAGCAAATGTGTGTAGTTTGTAGCCTGCTTGTAAGCGTCATGGTGAGGAGTGAGGAGTGTGAATGATAACCAACATGTATCCTACTATGTATCCTACTACTACTATCCTACTAAATTCCTATAAAGGATTTAATTTACGACCTTTGCCCTACACCAATATTGGCCTAGAACAGCCAGAACGTTCAGGCACATTCAATATATGTAATTATGCTAAAGTCAGCCTGGACCAGAGGGTAAAAAAATAAAATAAAAAATGAATCGCTCAAATTTCTTTTGACTTGGCTAAGTCTCAGGATTGTGTTTGGAATACGGAAAATGAGCCAAAAAAATTTATTTACTTTTTTTTTATATCCACTTTTGGTAAGAGCTGTTGAGTGTTCAGCAGTATGCAGAATGAGATCATCTCACTCTCCCATTTCTGCACTCACAGTGGTCCATTGTACCGTTTGTGTTCCTCTTGTCTTGACAGCAGATACGATGAACAGGTAAGATGAGGTAAGATGAAAACAGCTATCATATCATATCGTATCATATCATATCTTATCATAACACATGCTTGATCTTATTCTAAATAAAACACTGACATGTTGACATGCACATTCTCATGTATTCCATAGATTGTAATGTATGAGACATGAAATACTAGAGTATCACAAATATAAAACCACTTTCCATGTTACTTTCCATGAATTCCTATAAATTGTGTCGATGTAACTATCTTAGGTGAGCTGGTATTACTTTGGGTAGAGTGTATTTTCTAGAAAATAATAGTATTATACTACAGCCATAGCAATATACTAATTATATATACCAATAATCTACAGTTTACTAATTGTGTTGAGTCCAATGGGAATTGTATACTTGATACCAAGAAGAATTCTTCTTCCTGGGACAATAAAGTGAATCTTTTCCTTCACGTTGGACTGGGAGAGCAGGTTTTTTAGTTTGTTCAGTCCCAATCCAATGCACAGCATCAGCCTTGTGTACGTGCTTTGAAAGGCTTTCAAATATGTAACTGCTGCCAAGATTTTAAGAAAAAAAAAAAAACATTGCAACAAATGCATAAATCAGAGACTGAAGGACCTGGAGTCTAATGCATTCATACAGCAAGCATTCTAATGACAAATCCACATTAAGTTCTGGAACAAACCTAATTTACTAATGTACCTCAAGGGGGATGGCTACAAACCCTTTTACATCTTTAACAATTTTATATTTGTAAAATTTAGTAAAAATTGGTCATCAGCTTTACTGCTCATAACCACCCTACCCAAATAAAGGGCATGAGGACTTTAAGTAGCATGGCTAGAGAAATGAAATCTCATTCAGGCATGAAGATAAAGGGAATGTAGAAATAATACAAATATGTGCAAAAAGCAAAGAGAATAGACCAAAAATGATTTTTTTCATTCTGCCATCCTAACACAAACTTCACTGTTAAGCTAAGTGGCATTTCAAAGGTAATTAAATGCATGTTTCAATAATTAAATTAATTTAAAACTAAACAGAAAATTCCTGCAATACTGTGAGAATGAATGTTTCCACACCATTGATTCACTTAGATATACAGTATCTGAATCTTTTACAAACATGAATGGTGCTTGCTCACATGCACAATATATTTGTACCTGTGTTGATGGAGTGCTGGAATAATCAAAGAGGATGAAGGTCCTTGAAATGTGCTTAAATGAGAAATCCTTGGTCCTATGTTGCACCATGGCATTAAAAGGACTGATATCTAATGTAGTTATGATGGTCTCCTAAAATGGGGCACAAGGAAGAGCCCAATTTTGACTTCATAGTTATTGCTTACTTTAAACTTCAATATGCTGTAGTAAAAGAAAAAACACTTTTCAAATGCTAAATGACTATAGTGTATAGCTATAACTTTACAGGACCAGGTGTATAAGGAATAACTTTACAGGACCAGGTGTATACGGTATAACTTTACAGGACCATATGGTGTGAAAATGTTCCTTATGATATTGCCATCCAAAATCACAATGATCATTCTTCATGTGTATGACTGTGTGTGTGTTATCAATAAGCCTACTATTTTACCAATTAATGTGTATTTTGCTTCTCCAAAAGACTCAGAACTCTGTTTTACAAGCTTAAACTGGAGGAGAGCTACTGTTTCAGTCAACCTGGCTGGATCATTCATGAAGGCTGGCGTACCTTCTAATAAAGGCACTTCACTGATCACCGTGACTTTAACTTGCTGAAGCTAATATCAAGTTAGTATAAGCACAGAATTGCTGCTTTTTCCAGATAATACTCTGCTCTTTGCACAATTTAATATGGTATTTTTTAAACTTACAAAGTTTCTGAGCTAACATTTGATTGGTTAAAGTGATGTTTTGACATCACATGACATAGAATTACAATGCCTGGATAAAACTCAGTCTGCTACCCTTGCCAGCACCACTGCATATTTTTATTCTCAGTTAAATAAAACACTGCTGACATGCTTGTTTAATTACCTATGAGTGAGTAATTTGTTTATTCTCCAGCTAAGTGCCTTTGAATGTATTTAAAATGAGCAAGAGAAGGGTTGACCTTAAGGAACTGACAATATGAAATATATTTGAAGAAACTGGCAGGGCGAATGGCAGTATGTACTTCAGCCAAATGAGTAAAGGAATTAGCAGTTGATAGAGTACAAATTTTCTATTGTGCAGGTCAGTTTATTTAACAGTTTATGCTAATCTGGTGTTAATGGAGCCCCATATTGAATGAGATTTCAGTCTCAGAATAATTAGTTCTAATAAATGTAAATTTCTTAATTGTCCTTATATAATCTAAAATGTAAGTCATCTACAAAACAAAAACATTACATTAAACCTCTATTGTTTTTACAAGATTAATTTCTAAAAGTTCTAGTTCTAGTAATAGAGATACAGATAGGAAGTTGCCTGACAACGTAATCCTGTAGATTCATTAATTTAGCTCAAGTTGGGCCACACAGTAGCAGAAATAAGGACATAGATGAAATGCTTCTGTCGGTATCAGTTACATACAAATTATGATAATGATGGTACATCATTGGAACGGTTTCATACTGTTGACTTGTGTTGGACAAGCCAAGAGAAAAATCACTACACTCCAAGCTCTATATAGCAAGTAAGATTATAAAAAAATTTTTTTATCAAAATGTAAAAAATATATACTAGTTTATAGTTTATTGTGCTTTTAAGAAGCCAGAGATCTGTTCAGAGACCAAGGGAATCAGCCTGTGCAAAAACTCTTTTTCCTCACTCAGTGACATATGTCTAATGGACATTACATACTACATGTTCCAGTGTGGCATGGCGGGTGTAAAAATGGAAATGATCAAAGAACTCGAAATAACATCTCACATATACATCATCTTTCTGACAACAAAGCAGCTACTTTAAATCACTTGTCATCTTTCCTTGACACTTGTAAAAGGGGATGAGGGTTGTGGGAACATCGTGTCAAAGGGCTTTAATGCTGCGACTGGAAAATGATGTGTTGTGTTAGAGAGCAAAGGATCATTTGCAATGAGCCCAGGCCTCTGGAGAAACCAGAGGGCAATAGATAAAGGGCCAGTGGACACAGAACAAAATGTCCTGAGCGCTCATTTAAGTCTATTTGGGGATTAGAACACTGCATAATGAAACTTTACTACAAGGTGCTGATACGTTCTTTTTTTGCTCATCCTATTATGCCTATTTTATAATCCCCATGACAGGAAAGCTTCCCTTAATCAGTAAAGAAGAGCACAGTCATCGATGTTTAGCAGTCCGTTGGCAGGGCTTTTACCATAGCCTAATAGCAAGGCTAGAGCGGAGTTAAGAAAATATGTGAGGCTATGCCTTGTTATACACAGAAGAGATGGCAAGTATGTGTCCAAAGAGTAGCAGGTGGAAGATGCCTCTCCAAAGCTAACAGTTTGTTGCTATATCCAACCCAGATAGGCCTGGTATTCATGAAGAGGAAATTTTCATCCTTGACTTTGAAGAGATGGAGGAAATATAGCTTTTTATGCCTAAATCCCTCTGGAGGAATATTAAGAAAATCACTCTTCCTAAGTATACCTCCTAAATCTGACTGCCATATTTCAGAACAGTGTTGAAATGTAGGGCATGTGAATCTCATTGATAATCACAACAAGATAAAACACAGTAATGCTAAACCCATCATTAGATCTATCAGAATGCTTAGAAACTACACGTCATGCCAACTGTCATGGCAGAAACAGTAGTTGAAGATATTACTGGGTGTCAGCGTATCCGTTTTTTCTTTGCAAGATTTTCTTTAGCACACACAGTGCCCTCCATTATTAACACCCTGGGTTTAAAAAAGAACAGCAAAGGTTACAAAAATATGTCTTTGGTGTTTATTAACTTTGGTCCCGGTGCCTTGCTGACCTTTGACAAAATTCTCATTGAAACGCTGTGGGGGCTGACCTTTGACCTAATTCTCATTGAACCACTGTGGGGTGAGGAAGGCCCACAGTGAACCAAAAGATCTGGAGAGATTTTACATGGACCATCTTATCAACACAGTGGTACCAGTAATTATAATAACATATTTCAGTGTAAGATTAAGCTGATACCCATCAACTATCATAACCTTTTAAAACTTTTCATTACTGTTATTGTGGAGGTCAATATGTCAGTCTCTGTTGTTTACAATATATATATTTTCCAAATCACAAATCCTATAAAGATATAAAGATTATAGCAACTAATTAGAGTAGATGAAGAATTTTACTTTATTAGGACTTTAAATGCCTATTTGCTGAATCTGTCGTATTACTTGGTTTTTATAGTTCTAATTTAATTTTTAAATTATTTTAATATTTATTTTATGCTATAGCACTTTGAGATTTCGCTGAAATATAACGTGCGTTATAATTAAAATGTGAAGTCAAAATGTTATCCCCATTGGGATAAGGTATATCAAACACTGCTAATTCTGTCCATAAGCAAACAGAAATTTCACTCCTTTCTGAGAATGTCAAAATGGAAACTATGAAAACCAGACTATTAATTTAGTCTATTAATCTACATATAACCCCCTCGTGTCATTCCTGCCCCTCCCTCTGTGGTAGACAGTGAACATTGTACCTCTACTACCAGTCATACCAGGAACCACCGTATTTACAGACCAAGAGTGAAGCCCTGTCCATCTTCTTGAAACATGTACACATGAATTTCACACTTAATGTAGAATATTCAAGAAGTACCTTTGGGAATCCTATTACTGTCATTACAGTTATAAATATTAAGCCATTCAGCCATATTTCAAAAGGTAAATAATATTCTGACAGAGGACTACAAGAAATCCATGCAATCTGCCACCACATCCATTATATGCATGCATCAGTTCACCTCAACCTTACACTGCAACCTTACACCGCAGCCATCACAGCTGAAATGAAGCATCTGTGCAAAATAGATGTTTTCCATACTGCTAGAAGCACCATAGTCATGCGTATGGTTCTGATACCCAAGCAGTACAAATGCTGGCATATTTTTTTCTTTTTTTAAGCTCAGTCCTGGATAAAATCTGGAGGGAAAAAAAAAACCCAAGAACACCGGTGTTCAGTGTCATGGTGTGAGCAGTGGAGAGAGAAGAAGCTTTACTACTGGGTGTAGTGCCTTGTTCTAGGGTGAGCAAGGCAAACACAGGTTGGGAATGCAAATGTACGGCTGCCAACATGTCACGAACGTCGACCTGATAATGTGGCGCAGTGACGCAGGCGGGCTGCAGTCAGAGAGGGGGAACTCAAAGCAGAACAATGGCGGTCGGATCATGCGCCTCCGTTTCTCATTCAGAACTCCCCAAATAAGCCACGCATTTTTCTTCCTCTCAACGCTGCCTACATTCCATTTTAGGCTTGCTGATACACATACACTTCATTCAAATGAAAATATAATTAGGGGAATAAATTGTCTTCGGCCACCAATGCCGCTGCTCGCTGTGGACAAAAGGTTGATTTTGTAATTATTCTTGTGATGATGGACGTCAGGAATATGCAATGCATGCATTTAGGTGCAGTATATCCAGTTTATTTTATGAAATTAATGTGGACCAAAGAATTACTGTATTACTGATTCTAAATTAGAACAAGGATAAAAACAAAGAGTTTATAATTGACAGCTAGACATTTTCATGAATGGAGCACACACATACATCTGTCAGTGCCCTATCTACACTGAATTTCATAAATCACAATGAAATCTTTTAAATAGCATATTAATTTGATGCCAGATGTGCACAAGTCTCTTCCACTGTGTTCCTGAACAGGCTTAATTCCTGAGAGCAGTTGGAGAGAGAAATCCTCAAGGACCTTCTAGGTGAAGAGAGGTCCACGTCTGCTCATGCGTCATGGTCCAGAATTTAAAATATGAGATTAAAATCACAAAGGTCAAAAAGAAAATCCAAGGACCATTTAGGTAAGGTCTGCTTTCACATTCATGAAGGAGAGCCTATCTGTCTTCAGATGCCTCTGGAAACAGCCTACCATAACATGCCTTTTGCAAGGAAGATGGAAAATTTTCAAGGAAAAAAACCCAGAAATGCACAGCTAGGCTTTGTGCACGTTGCAAGGACCACTGAATGGAGGCACTAAGACATCATTAGGTGTATCAGTTTATAGGACACAGAGACATCCTGCTACAAAATGCAGGTTATAAAGACTGAAAAGACTATACAACTGTAAAGGTAACAACAACAGTCATTTTGCTACCATTTAGAATTTGAAATCTTGAGGTTTAATACAATTAAAACTTTCCTTATTTAGAATCATTTTTCTTCCTCACTATCAGTGAGGAAGCTAAAACTCATATAATAAAAACATGTGGAAAACAAAACAGACAGATCTCGGTATCACTCAGTGCACGAGCACTGAAGAGAAGCAGATCTTAATCAGGCAGCAGTTCCAGTGTGCGTTTCCCGGACAGGAAGGAGGAAGGGGCATGGTGTGAGAGAGCTAGGAGTATTAGTGTGCTGCGAAACAGAAAAAAAAGAACAATATGCAAATGACTTGGTCAGTACAAGGTGCGCTGTAGTGCGCGGAGGGGGATGGGTGGAGCGCTTTAATTACTCTGGTTTTGATAGTTTTCTCTGCACATGAAGCGTGCTTCTGGAATACATCACCACGCACACACACGCACACGCACGCACACGCACGCACACACACACACACACACACACACACACACACACACAAACACACACACAATAAATAAGCCACTGCTTCAACCGGATGCACTCCTTTCCCAGGTATGGCTTTGCGTCCCAGTAAAACGGCCAAGAGAGTGGAACACTGACACATTGGAGAGAAAGCCTGGAGTCATCTACAGTTTGCCCATCTTCATGAACACCACAAACAACATGCGTTCAGCCCAGGGGTATATTACAACCGAGGATGCTCCCAATGAATGATGCTTGATTTGTTATTCTCTCATATTAATAACCAGATGATCCTGCATGCATGGGAGTACATAGGCATTCAAACACCAGAACAGAAGTAAAGAACCACAGAGATCCCCCATATTTTGAGCTGGAGCTGTTTTAAATTCTTTGAAGATTTTTTTTAAGTGAGATTGAATTTCACATTACCTTCACAAGATGGGAGGGAGAGTTTAGGATGTTATTCTGTGCTGCTTGAAGCTTCTTTGGTATGCTTGCAAAAGACAAGAAAACTGACTATAAAGTAATACTAAGAGAAAATAAGGCAAACATTTAATAAAGCAAATATTTACACCACATAGCATTACTGTGGATTTCTACAAAAAATCAAGCATGATTAGGATACTTTTGCATAAAAAAGGTTCAGTCACTCCATTGATGTGTCACTAATAGGTGAACTAACTGTATAAGTTAGAACATTATGTGCATTCATGTCAGTGTTGACTGTCATTTTTATGATTTATGGTTTTATGAGTTCATTAGCTAAACCTCTTTGCCACTGTTTTCTGGATCACCTGTTGCTGTCGCTGTAGTTTGAATTTATCAGCACCAGGCAGGTGGTACAACAGACAGTAAACCCGATAAGAAGGTGAAAATCAATGTTATCATAGCTATATTTGCTGTTGTGAATAGCATCCTCTCCAATACAGCTTCAGGTTACGTAAAAAACGCTGCCCCTAATCTTTATTTTTAAAACTACAACACAATGCAAACAACAAAAATGATTCCTAAAACACACAGAGAAGCAAGATATACTGAAAGAGCTGTGACGTCTATCCTATTTTACCGTATGAATATATATTCGTGACAATTGTGCATTTCGACATATCAGTCATATGGTTGCTAAGCAGTGTTCAGGAAAAGAGCATTATCAGAAGTAGATAGTGACATCGACAGTGCCTTCTCAATTCAGAAGGTTGTTTCCACATAATGCATATAAGTCAAAGTGTGAAAGCTTGCCCTTTGAAAGCAGATGCCAGCCAATATCATATTGTGCTGACTGGTTGTGTGCACATGCTGGCTTGTTTGCATTGAACTGCCTAATAAAACAAGTTTAGATTAGAGAACAATACTACTGATTTGTCTCAAAGACTAAATGCGTGAATGTGAGTAATTGCACATTTACTGATTTACCTCACAGTTCATTATGCATCATTTCTTAAGACGTGTTCAAGTCTGTAACATGCAAAGACTGTGTGAGGTTAGTGAGGTTAGTGCTAATCGTTTTTGATTGTCTAATTTTGGTCATAGACATGATTACATCATCTTTGTTAAAATGCTGAATTAATGCTGGATAATGCTGAAATAAATGCTGGATGAATCAGCATAAGAGATAATATGTTCGATTTAGGTAGCAAAAATATATATATTCCATGATTTCCTTTAATTTTAACATATAGGAAAATCAATTAATGTAGGGCTGTAATGTAACCTCCTTCCCTTTGTTTTTTCTTATTCCTCCACAGATGCTTAATGAGATTTAAGTCTTAGCTTTGGCTGGACCACTATTTTGGCTCTGTGCTTCCAATCACTGGCAAATTGAAAAGTGAACTTACATTTACAACATTAAGCTGGCACTTTCATGCAAAGTTACTTACAATTATGACTGGATAAAATGTAAGCATTTGAGGGTTAAGGGCCTTGCTCAAGGGACCAACAGTGGCAACTTAGCAGTTGTAAGGCTTGACCTGGAAGTCTTCTGATTATTAGTTGAGCACCTTAACCATTGCACCAATGCACTCTGGAGGAGATTTCCTTTAAGGACATTCTTTTATTACGTTGGATTCATCCATCCCTGAACTGTTACTAGACATCCTGTCCCTGTTATTGAGAAGCACTCCCACACCACAATGCTGTCCAGAAGGTTGACTTAATATCAGGCTTAGCATCCCTCACTCACTACACTTTCTGGCTCTGACAGAGACCTGGATCATACCTAAGAACTCCTGAACTCCGACTCTGTGTTTTCATTCACACATTTTCCAAGGCATCTTGGCAGGGTTGGTGGCACACAGGCTTACTGTTGTCTCAAAAGGGCCGTTTCAACCCACGCACCCCTTTTCTACACTTTCAATCTCTTCTTTTGAATTTCATGCCATTGCAGTGTCTCTCCTCACCACATTCCACATTCCTGTCATCTTCTGCCCTCCAGGTTCCTTAGACCACTTAATTGATGACATCCTTTTGAGCTAATTCCCCACACAAAGGAGACCAACTCATTCTCCTTGGTGATTTCAACCTTCCAGCAGACAGACCACATCGCTACACACACTGTTGTCATTGGACCTTACCCATGGCCAGTCTCCTTCATCTAATGGAGCAGGTAACTGGACCACCACTTTCTTACTTCCTCCTTACTCTTTCTATCCACACCTCCAGCACGGGCTCTTCTTACTTCTGCTCCATATCGTTCTCCACCCTTTCTCCTACTTATATTGCAGGAGAGAGTTTCACACCCTAACTCTCCTTCTCTCGTCCTGGATAGAGTTACCAATACATTCCTTTCTGTACTCTTCTAGTCAGTAAATCTTCTGTCCCCTCTCTTCTCCAGACCTGTAAGATCTTCCCCGCACACACACACACACACACATATATATATATATATATATATATATATATATAAGAAATGAATATAATAAATGAATGAATATAATAATATAATGAATATAATATATACACACATATATATATGTGTATATATAAGAAATGAATATAATAAGGAATGAGAGATTGTAAGAGTTACCTGACACTCTTAGCTGGTAATATGTTAATTTCTTCAGCATTAAATATTCATTAAACCAAAAGTCATCTAAAAACAGAAACATTACAGGAAGTCAGAGCAGACCTACTTATCATCATCAGTTCCCAGTCCTTGATTGGAGATTATTCTATATAATTTTGAACTGTATATAAAGAATGTAATTATCTACAGAGCCATTTTACCAGCAGTAACAGATGTCTTTTTATAATTCCAGTTATTATTTGAAAAATTGTCAGATGGACAGCACATTATTTGTTTATTTTTTATGTACACTATACATGCAAAAGCACTGGGACACAGTGAATTCAATTGTTTCATTCTGTAGTAAAGACTGACTAAATGTATTGCTCAGTCAGAGTGAGCTTTTTCTCACCCCCAGGACATGGACATGAACCATGACCCTTCTGGCTTTGCAACAAGCCATAAATGGCACATCTTATCACTGACATAACTCTGACCCTTCTGCCTTCCAAGACTTCTATATGTTTGAGGTAGAAGTTTGGGACGCTTTAACTTTCTAACAGTGTTTGGAGCTTAAGGAACCATGAAGAACCATAAAGAACCATGATGGTACCAGCTACCATCCCCCACCACAAGTTCACAGAGATTTCAGGACTCAATATTTTCTTTTTGAAACTAAGCAAATAGCTAATTAATTAGTTATGTAGTTAAAATACTTGAATTACATATTAACTTAATTTAATTTTGTTTTGTTGGTTTGCCACAACTTAGATCAAGCAAGGTTGCCCCATTGTGTTGATTGAGACATAATTGTCTTTTTGTATTAAGGAATTTGACAGGACAATTGTTGAGAAGTGAAATAAGAAAATAAGAACATCAAGATGGCAACAAGTGATGTCCAAAGTCACCAATCATAAAAGAAAGAAAACAATGAACTATATCAGAATGACATTATTTACAAATCTGAAGACTTCAGTTAGATCAACACTATCATTAACACAGACCACATTCATGCACACATACACACCACTAGATGGAGACTGACTGAAAAGAAGAGAGGGATGAGAAGTTGAAGGGTGAATTTAGTTGGCATAGTCTGTAGCAACGCAAACAACTGAAGAAAGGACTTGCACTTGGAATAAAATGCAGTAGTGCTGCCCTTTGGAGTGAATCTAATCTGATCTCTGATCTGAGGAAATAAATCACACACTGAAATGGCATGTGCTTTTGTCGACTTCCATGGCAACAGAATGTGGTGTCTCACCAGAAGTAAAGTAAAAGGCAGGATATCTGACTGGGTCCTAGATAACAGAGATGAACATGAAACAAAATATTGTGACAAGGGGGCATGTGTCGAACTTTCAACATTATCCCAAAATAACGAGACCAAAATTGATGTACTAAGGATTATATACAGTGTATATATATATATATATATATATATATATATATATATATATATATATATATATATATATATATATATATATATATATAGTCAGGTCCGGGGTGAACAGATGATTTTCCAGTATCAGAGAAGAGGGTAATCCAAACTTGAAAAATTACGCCTGAACTGGAACCGAATGTGGAGCATGGAGAGCACCATTGCTCATAGAGGGTTATTGTATGGTCTTGGCGAGGAGCACCAATGATGGAATATTAAACTGAATCTCCAACCTACAACTTTGTCCTATGGACATGACCATCAGATCTACATCTCTACATAAGAGATCTTTGCACTATCCGAGGTTTCCCAACCCATGCAACTGATGGGCTGGTCAAGGGATGAAAACAGATTCTGGGTAAAAATAAAGGAATAGATTTAAATGAAAAAAGGAACCTGGGCAGGACATTTATTTTAGGGTATTTACTCTGGCTTGTAAAAACAGAGGCTGAGATCTCCATGTCTGTAGACGTAGTTTAAGTTTGGTAAGTCAAAGAGAGATATTTGTGTGCAAAGGTGGAAGATAAAGTGCAAGATATTTGTATTTCTAAGTATCTAAACCCTTTTGGAGCAAATGTGAAAGACATTTGATTGATTGGTTGAGAGCTAAAACTAACGAATAAACAGGGTAACTGTTCTGCGAATTGACTTAATAGCTTGAACAGGACCGAAAGGCTTTCTGGAGTGACAGGATTGGAGGAAGAGAGCTTCCTGGATTTGTCAAATATAACAAACCATCAACAAATGAACTACACAGAAAAGAAGGCACATATCTGTCTGGTCGCATGGGACAAAGGGAAATAATCTGATCTAATGCCAATGGTACAGACACTGGATTGTCTGGAAAGTGTGTAGCAATCTTATCCAAGATATGTTTCCAAACCCAAATCTCTGTAGCACCAAGTAAAGATAATTCCACTCAATGCGTTCAAACTCCATTTCTGCATCCAACATGGCAACATCCTCAGGAGCAGCGGAGGAGTGTTTAGTGACAACTACATTTAAAAGAGTACAAATACTGAGAAAGAGCTGGAACTCCTTCGCAACGCTATTTTTTCATTTGAGATTACATCAGGAACAACATTCTCTAGACAAAGAGAGCTTTGACCAAACTCTTAACATCAACAACGGCATTTAGAAGAGAGAGGGGCCTATATGAAGTGGGGTCTTTATCTCTCTACAAAAGAAGAGATATAGATGCTTGATGGGGGCAAAGCCCCAATTGACAAGGATGCCTCGTAAACTGATAGGAGAAGGGGTGCCAGCTTATCTATGAAACTCTTATCGAACTCAACAGGGAATCCATTGGAACCAGGAGACCCATTACTTTGTCTTAATAGGTGCATCAATCTCTTCTAAATTCAGGGGAGAAGAGAAAGTATTTGTGACCCTTGGGTCAATGACTGCAAGGCTCATACTTTCAAGACATACTAGCATCATCCAGTACTGACTCTGACTGGTAAAGCTTAGAGCAAAATGACTTAAAATTGTGTTGTCTTAAAGCAGGGTTGCCCACAAATTTTCATATTGCGAGCTACTTGTAAGATGACCAAGTCAGAAAGATCTACCTCGCCCCGAGTGTAATTTGTTGACGGGGGGGTGGCAAACATAAATTGTTACCGGGGCGGTGTATATATACAACCGTCAGAGCAGATGGACGATATCCTGTCATTCATCCACTACTTTTTAATGTCATGCGATCTCCCCGCATTCCTTCGCGATCGACCGACACTTCCGTAATGGGCAATCGACGTAATGGGCACCCTCCTGTCTTAAAGTGTTGACTTAAAATGCACTACTGCTATTGAATTCTTAATTTGAGGGATTAAATGGGATGCAGCCTGTGTCTTTGACTGATGGACCAAAAGTCTTGAAGGGTCTACTGGGTTTATATTAACGGTACATATTAAGTCTACTGGGACATAGAAGCCTGGGTTAACAAATGGGAATCTGAATGATCCAAGAATGGGTCAATAGTGGTATTAAGGTTTCCACCCATGATCAAGAGATGGGTGGTTAAGGCAAATACCCTATTCATAAAGTAGACGTTACTGAAATTGGGATCATAGATGTTTACCAGGATGTGATGAGTTGTGCTGCTTTGTTAAAAGAAATGCTACCTTAACGAGAATCAGTATGGGCACTTGCATGTCGGAATCGTAAAAATGCAATTCCCTTTTTACTAGTTGGTATCTGCAGTAACTGTAGCTACTATTTATAAACTATTAAAATCAGTTAACTCTTTCCTCTCATCTGGGATGTAATCTCCTCAATCAAATAATTTGTGTTCTTCAGGCTGTTTCATAAGTTTCTCCTCCTTTAAGCTTTTCGGCTATGGCTTCTTTCATATTCTCCTGCCACAAATCACAAATTAGTTTATAAATAGCATCTGTGGGTCATAGTTTAGCTTCATAAGACTCACATCATAAGTAATTCACAGAGATTACTTAGTGTAGCAGCCCATAGCTTCAAAAAAGGACGCAAAGTGTGTTTAAAACTTGCTGACTATGATGTAAATACGAGCAGAATAAAATAGCTAAATATAACTCGCTAGCAGACCAGTAGAAATATTTGCACGATTAACACAATATTAAGAATATTTGCATGATTAACACACATGCAACCACAAATTAGATTGCAACTGTGACTTTGAATCTCTGCTCACATAAATGTAAAGGTTTTTTTTTTTGTATTTTTTTTTTTTTTACAGAAGACCAAAAAAAAAAAAAAAGCTAGGCTACTGGCTACTTACTAGCTTCCTGTGCTGCTGTGGCACAGCCTACGTTTCCGCTCTTAAATGAACAGGCTTAAATTAGGCAGCTGTACACTAAGTGAATGGTCATTTACACTTAGTCACTTCAATTCGGTCCTATTGCCACAGCTGTATTAAACACCTAGTCATGCATTAAAAACCTGGTTTTGTGAAAGAATGTGTTCTAAATCCAGCTCAATGAATTCAATCATGGTACTGTAATAGGAAGCAATTGTTGCAACATGTTAGTTTCTGACATTTCTTCCCTGCTAAATGTTCCACGACCACCTGTGCTTGGAATTATTGAAAAGTGGACACTTTCAGGAACCACAGCAACCACGTAGAGCTACAGAGCGGGGTCACCAAGTCCTGAGGTGCACATTGTGTAAAAGTCTGCTTTTACAACTCTGCTGACTCATTAGCTGCAAAGTTCAAAGCCTCCCCTGGTGTCACCATCAGAACAAAAACGGTGTGTGTGGGTTTTGTCGCAACTCTTGCATCACCAAGCACAATGCAGTGCAAATGTTCCATGAATGAGATGTCATAAAAGCCCCTGTAGGTGTAATGTGTAGGTGTCCCAATACTTTTGTCCATATACTGTATTTGTTGTATTTTTTTATATTGTTCTCCAGTCACATATTTAATATTGTCTATAATCTAATAGGACTGTATTTTTAGCAGCTATAAAACATAATGGACATAAGCTGTTTAAAATCTTTTTCACAGCTGTTGTATGTAGATCTTTTGGTGATGATGAAAAATAATTTTTTATTGTTATTATTGTATTAAAGTTTCAACTGATAGACATTTAATTTCATAAGAAACATTTAAATAATAGTTTGCATTTATTTATAGTTTCGCCACATTTTCAAGACTCCACACTGGAGGCACAGAAGGATGCCATATCCTTCTGCATCACATTCTTGAAAGGATTTAGTTGACTGCCAAACTGTGTAGTCTCAGTGCAAACACAGGCAGCACAGTACAAAGATGCAAATCAGAGTTGAGAATATATTATACATTTGAACTATGGAACCCAATTGACGATGCTGCCCCATTTTACACTCTTGCAACAAAGAGAACTGCTGCTTCTCAGCGCCCAAAGGCATACTTATAATACATAGAAAAACTGACCATCTGTGCTGTTCACTACTTGCATTACGGCTTGGTCTTCTGTTGTGATTGTCACTTCAAAACTGGTTTTGCATTACCTCCGTTTCCTGCCTAGATAACCTGTGCATCACAGGATTTAATTCCTCTGGCACACAAGGAATCACATCAGTAGCAAATATTGGGCAGTCAGCAAGCCTAGATGATGTCCATCTGTAGTTCCCTCTCTGGTGAGAATGGAGGAAAGGCAGTATCCAAAAATGCCATTGGAGTTCTTCACTCAAGCAAAATATCAAGCAGTTATTCATTTTCATGCTGCATAGCCAGTAGTGCCTCACCAGAGAGCTGCTGCTGACAACAGTGCATAGATGTTCACACGTTAAATTCTCCAAGTGGAGAATGACATGGTTCCTTCCATAATTTAACATCGGTGAGTAAATGCCGAACTGGCCTCCAGTGTAAAAGTGGGAGGAAAAACAAAAAAATAAATTGTGACTTTAATGGATTAAGGTTCAAATCATTCCCTACATGTAGTATGCGACACAAATACTTGTTATCATTCCATCCACTTTGAGAGCCCATTCTTTATGCATCTCATTCAGAAAATGTAAATAAATTCCTTCCTAGAAGCAGTGAGCAAATGGCCCTACTTGGCACTTAAATAAGTGCACCATTCATTTCCACTTTAGCTCAAATCACAAAAGAGTTGGATTAAGATGACTAAAAATGCTGAAAATGTTTCAGAACCACTTTCTGGAAAAGTCTTATTGAGCATTTATTCTTATCAGATAATTAACCTTTGGCTCTGCTCATCCAAGGGCCACTCACGTTCGTTACTGCTATTAGGACGGCATCATATATATATATATAGACAGAATGGTAATGAGCTTTAGTTTAGTACACAGCGCACTCACTCTCAGTGACAGGAACTAGGACAAGCACAGAGATAATCATAGATATCTTCAAAGACAAAATAACGATCTCCAGAGCTAATTGCAAAAATCCACTCTTTGCCTGTTGTATTATTCATCTTTCCCTAGTTTTCAGTCCAGTGACAATATATAAGATTTGGTTTTCACAGTGACCAGGGCACCACATCTAGCCTCTACAACCTTTTAAAACAACACTTAGGAACGGCGCTTAAAAGGAAAGTTCCAGTGTTTATCTCTATCTGTACCTTCCATATCTTCCATATTATTATTAATTACTGGAGACAATTTCAACACACTGCAGGTACTTAGAAATGAATGAAAAATGCATGAAGGTACATTTACTGAGGCTAGTTGCTGAATTTCATCAATGAACAAATGTGATTCCTGTATTCCAAACACGTGGTTTTGCAGAAGGCTTTCAGGAAGTTAAAAATATCTGTAAAAATGATGATGATGATAATCCAGCATGACACACTCCATTCTTGTCATGTTTCATGGGGGTGAGGAAAGCAGATACATTCACCTTAGCAGAATTATTAGAAATACCTTGTGGCTGCAGTTAGAGACCATAGTTCATCCTTCGCTATGAACAAATGGTGAGTTTGTGACGATGGCACCATTGATGACTGGACAGACTTGGTCATCAGCCTCCTCCTCAGCATGACCCAGCAGTCATGCTGACCCGTCAGGTAAAACCTGCACTAAAAACTACACTCACTACCATGTCAGTATCACTTCTGTTTTAAGACTGACCCACCACCCAAATCATGTGTAGTCAGAACTGATGAACAGAAGAGAGTGTACCTAATCATCTACTATATAGAAATGGATTTTTGCTAAAACGAATGTCAATAGAACAACGTCTCCACAATAGCAACACCTGAATTAATAATCCCTTGGTATTGTTCTAGTAGACAGATGACCCATAAACAGATGGCCAGATTTCCAAATTCTCGGACAACACACATCCGTCACTCAGATATACACACTGAAGAAAATGCCAGGTAGCAGAGAGCAAAAGCACGTGTTGCCATATAGAGAATAACATTAGCAAAGCAATCAGTTTAGAGCTCTGGCTCTCTCTCTCTCTCTCTCTCTCTCTCTCTCTCACACACACACGTACCTGGGATATGAATGCACTGGGAATGCTCACACACTACACTCTTCCTGTCTTATACACACAGGCACAAAATCTCACAATGGTCACCCTGATCTAGCGACTGACCTTTCCTCAGCATGTCCTGGTAGACAGAACGAGACTCGCATGCATAACAGCAGACCAGAATCAGGCCCATTGCCACAGCTATTACAAATGGATCAAGCTGCTCTCTTATTAAGATGAGGCAACAAAAAGCTATCCTGCAATTATCAACCTCTTTCCTCAAAGCCAAAGGTAGTGAGTTAGAAATGCCCTCCAGGATACACTTATTATTTTCTGATCAAAGCAGCAGAACAAATGTGCAATTCTGAAAGGCAGTGCAATGAGATGTGAGGTTGGTTGCAGCTGCACAGAGTTATACAGATAGGATACACATGAGCATATGAACAGATTTCTACAGTGTGACTAACAGATGTAGTGATCAAGAAATGTTAGTTATTTATTCAAGCTTTTAAATGATGAGTCATTAATTACTGAATGTTGAATTTTTCATTTGCGTCCAATTTCACATACAGCGAAAGCACATGCCTACAAAGAGCATAGGAACATGTTCGTATACAGCACGACTGAGGCAGATGCTGACAAAGGAGAGGATCATCACCAGGAGAGGGGTCATAACCAGGAGAGGGTTCATCACCATGAGAGAATCCTAACCAGGCTGTGTTTGCTTTGGGAACTCTCAGATGTCTTGGTAAGCTGCGCACAAGTGGCATGTTTGTATGTTGGATGGAGATGATGTGTGTACATATTTCACAGGAATCAAGAGGATGAGGGCAAGCATGTGGTGGTTTGTTGTTGAAAGAGGGGACACACACACACTTCTAGTTTTTCAATCTGGTGATTTAGATAAAACGATATGTTGGCCTGAGTCAGTGTGTTGAAATGACATCTAATAGCAGTGACAAGTGACTTATAGTAAACATTATTAACTGAGATTAGATCTGAGCATGGCGTATGTAATCCAGCAGATCATACTTATGAAAGAGACAAAATGCAGCAGATAAACAAAAAGCATAAAAATGCTTTTAATGCCCTTTGTTTCACACTTGAAACACATCTTAAAACTAATGAAAAATTAACAGAATTCTAGTCACATCACCACTGATGTTTATATATTTTGTACATATAGCAGAGATGGACATGGTCAGCGACAATACTCACGTTGACACAATGCTCAATTGGTACTAATGGGCCCAAAGTGTGCCTGGAAAATATCTCAATACCTCCTTGAGGCCCATCTGCCTCAAGGTTCGATGTGTTATGCACTCAGAGATGCTCTTTTGCATGCCTCGGTTGTAACGACTGGTTATTTGAGATACTGTTGCCATTCTATCAGCTTGAACCAGTCTGGCCATTCTCCTCTGATCTTTGGTATCAACAAGGCATTTGTGCCACCAAAACTGCCACTAATTGAATATTTTGTCATTTTCTGACCATTTTCTATAAAACCTAGAAATGGTTGTATGTGAACATCCCAGTAGATGAGCAGTTTGTGAAATACTCGGGTGAGTCTGGCAACAAGAACAATGCCACATTCAAAGTCACTTAAATCACTTTTTCTTCCCCATTCTGATTCAGTTTGAACTGCAGCAGATCGTCTTGGCCATGTCTACATGCGCTGCTGCCATGTGATTGGCTGATTCGACATTTGCGTTAATGAGATGTTGGATAGGTGTGTGTCCATATACAGCAGGTATCACCAAATGGCGGACCGCGGTCCGGATCCGGACCCGAACGCCGTCCGGAGAATTCCAAGAGTGTGAAAAGCTATTTTGAAGAAACTAGAATATATCTATATCTATCTATACACACACACACACACAGAGTAAAGGTAAAGTTGTGGTATTATACGATATTTCGAATACTGCAAACTGTAAAAAGTTTCAGCCCCTTTTACTTGATCTTAAAATCGTGTAGTCTAAAGAAATAGCAACTGCATTATGGTTATAAGTACACCCATTCAAAATGCCTAAAATTACAAGTAACAATTACTTACAAAGGAAGGGATTACAAATAAATCCATAATCCAACCTTTGACACTATGCAGTGAATTAAATGTCTTTTTGGTAAGCCCTTAGTGACAAGGAACTACCGATCTACTGCTGAGTGAATGAGACAGAAGAAAGAGAATACGAAAGCATTTGAAATAATCATACTGAGAAAGTGTTCTTTGTTGCCATGACAAGCTAAGGTGTGTGTGTATCTCTGCCTCTCTCTCTCTCCCTCCCTGAGGGTTCACATGTATGCGCAACTGATTTTTGGGTCTAGTGATAAGCTCCTGCCTCAGTACCTCACGAGCCCTAAGCCCCGAAGCTGCTCAGCTCTGTCCTGCCACAGATGACAAGTGCAGGATGTTTCCAGACAGAGCGAGATGACACGTGCCCCCACCCTGTGGCCTGGTGCATGGAGACTGAAAAACAGCACGAGTTTGAGGAGGAAAGAAAAATGGCGGTAGGAGGGAAGGAGACGGGTGCAAAGGGAAAGGCGAACACAGCCCGTGTGCCTAAAAGGACAGAATCGAACCCTTAAAACCCAGCGAAAGAGGAGCAGTGAGTGAAAAGCAGGCTCCCCGTGTGCGTGAGAGGCGTAGCGGCAGGGAAGAAAGCATCGCTTTGGCACCGAGCTGTACCTTGGCAGCTTTTGACACCTGCATGCGTTCCCCAGGCGATCCGGGCTACAATGGGCCAAGTACCGTGGAAGGGTGCGAGACTTTCTGGCTCGGTGCTGCTGACTAAAGTGCCGTTTGGCTGGTTCGAACGACTGTGGCTGGTTTGACTGGTTTGTGAGTGGCGTGCTCCCATCCCTCCTCCGGGTCCCTCGCACGCAGCCCCGACTGGATTAGCGGCCGTCTGCCATACACTTCCGAACAAACACTGAATCAATCTGAACGTTGTTCGTAGCGGGAAGCACACACGCAAGACGGCAAAGGACAGACACATTCGACAGCTCAGAGACTCGACAAGATGAAGCTACTAAACAAGGAGAGAGCCAAGAGCCACAGGCTGAGCACTGGAGAACTGGATGCAGTTTTCTAGTGTCAGCATGGGTGAAGGTTGAGGGGTGATCAACGTATGAAATAATTCTCTCTTGCTGCTCCACTTTCCTAGAAAAACAGCAATGCACAACACCGAGTGCCAAGACCAAAATGGTATTCCGATTAAATGCATTTGAATGATAACATTGAGAAGTATTTTCAGGCTAACAAGCTCAAATCCGAACAATGCATCAGGTGCATGTGTTATATCGTAAAAGGCTTGGAAAGCCAATGTAATCTTCAAGGTCAAGGCTAGCTCAGTGGTTATCGCACAGCTGGGGAAATGTAAAGTTGGTTTACATTAGAAGAGAAGTCACGTATCCTTTCAAAATTCAAACCTGGTGAATGAATATCCTGCTACTATACTACAACTATATGCTACTATACCATACAGCTGTTGGGCAAATACCACACCAAGAGCGCCACCTTGTTTCTTTGCTCCAGAGTATCACCTTTCGATCTTCCCTATAGGTATGTCCAACCCTCTTTTTTCAAGCAAGGGGAAAGGAACATTTTTATGAATCATATTCTGTATAAACACCAGAACCTGTAAGCAAAAGCATCAAGACCCTCTGAAAGTCCTTAATTCTTTTTTACAGAGCTAATCCTCTAGAGCTAATATAAACCTGCTAATCTTTTACAGAGAAGTAGACCAAGATAGCATCAAGAAGAATGTGTGGACTTATTTCTAAAAGTGAACTCATTTATGACAGAGGGTTGTACATGTCAGGGCTTAATGAGGAATTTAGAAAGTCATGTGATTGAACTTCAAACCTTTTTCAAATATTTAAATCTAAATTCTCAATTTCAACTGTGTACTGGGGTGCAAAAACTGAATTACATTAGAAAGCTGAAATGATCAAGTCAGCTTTGCTTTTTTTTTTACCTAATGAAATTTGTGCATTCAGACAATTGATCAGTTGAAGTAGTCATCATATGGATGTGTGGATCTTGTCATTTTTATTGTTTCAGAAAAGTGAGAGTGTTTTCAATATTTCAGTGATAAAATAATACATAGCAGATATTTTCTACACAGACAATCTTTATTTAAAAATCCACTATTTACAAAACCCATAATGAAGCCAGACAGCATTCTGTGAAGGTATAAAAGTCCTGTTGCTCATTCACGTTTAACTGAGTCCAGGTGTTTCTCCAGTTTTTTCCACTGAGCCCAGATTTGAATGACTGCCTCTTGCTTGCAGGATCAGCGCAGACCTCTCTGAGCAGCCCACAGCACAGCGGCTGCCTCCTGGTCTAGCGGCATCTGCGGAGAGAAATTTAGAAAAATGACACGCCTCACCCAGGAGGAATCCTCAGGTCAATTGAGCGGAAGGCAAGATAAGGAAAGAGAAATGAGCAATACGTGCATGCGGAGAAATATCAAACCTCTGCTCTCAACAATGAGCTCAGTCACATGTGTACCAAAAGCTCATGGCACAATTACCATCAATTTAAAAATGGAATTATTCAGTTGGGTGATTTCATTATCCATGCATGCCCAATTGTATCCATTTCACCATGAAGAGTCTTTCAGCTTTTTCCATTGTTAGTGTGAATGTTTGGTCTCTACACAAGAAAAAAAAAAACCAAACAAAAAAAAAAAAAAACAATATTCACCATAATGATGATGAATGGCTGAGTTTCCATACAGACATCTGAACCAAAGGGACTATGGTGGATTCAAGCCTGCCATATGTGAAGGTCCTCAGAAGGAAGCTCTGTGAGGTTCAAGACTTTTTCTTTTAAACAATCAGTAAAAGTCAGATCTAATTCTACTCCCTTCATGGAGCTTGCTTGTTATATAATGCACATGACATATTACGGTGGAAACACTACATTTCACTCCTGTTAGCCCTTCTGCCCTCTGTCTGGGATTCTCCCTAGCATTTCGGGTAACTTCTCTTGGCTAGATCAGATGGCTTTCAACAGGAAAAAATAAACAAACTTCTAAATCAATTAACAAAGCTAAACTGATGCTGGGCCAATAACCCGCCCACGGGACATCCTACTGGAGGTTTCAAAAGATGACGAGCGGAAGAGCGCTGCTTTTAGGACAGAAGAACAGGAGACACGCACGAGGCGGCGGGTGAGTAGACGGTGTCCCTAGAGGACAGACATTTCATCTTGTGGCGTACACAGCACATGGGAAAGAATGGAGTCTGTAAGAGACCCACAGCACTGGGCCACATTAACACACATTAACACACCACCACACAACTGGTCTTCCTCGCATGCTTAGACGGAGAATTCCTGCAGCACACCGACAGCCAACAACGGCTTAGCAGGGTGAAAACTATATCTGTGGTATGCACTAGTACATGCTGATGACATTTCATATTCCCCCTGCTAATAATGGACACATGATTTGTGAGGATTTGGCCGAGGGTTTCTTTTACGCTGGTGCCATGGCTGCAAGCATGGGCCGCGTGACTAGGGGTTTGGGTCTCTCTTCACTTCTCCATCACTCTTTCCCACCAGTCGACTTTTGGGTTTTGATGCCGTCTGACATTTGTTGACATCTCATTTCATCAGCCCCATCTCACCTGAGATATTTAAGACCCTGTGTACCCTTGAGCAAATCTGACAGCATTTCCTCAGCTGTTTTTAATAAGATAAATGATGCGTCATGCATTAGGAAAAAAAATGAGCACTGAAGAATGCATTAGGAAAAGCACACATTCCCAAACGACAGCATCTCCACCAGACCTCTGTTTTCCAAAGACTTCAATTTCCATCAAAGAGACGTACACATTTGAAACAAGCAGAAAAAAAAAAAAACAATTCATGGCAACAATAAAACCAACATGAATCTTAATTACACCAATCGAAAAATGTTTATTTAACTACTACACATCATTCCCACATCTGTCTGGACCGGCGCACCTCGCCAGCACTCCGCACACAGCTAAGCTGTTCGGAGCTGGATCGTACCGCAGACGGGATGCCAGTCACGCAGTGCGCCAGGCCAGTAGCGTGCGGTCAGGGACCGGGGGAGCGTCTGCACGCGCCGACCCTAGGACCCCCGCAGTGAAGGGGACGTCTCCACACAATCACCTGCCCCACACGTGGACTGATGACGCACGCTTGTCATTACAAGGGCTTTAGTGCAGGGGCAGTAAGAGGGCTCAGCCCATATGTTTTCATTAGACTCAAACACTGGAGACCCGTGGAAGGCACATCCCTCAGGGGCAAAGCAGACAGAGGGACTATTAATCTCAGTCACAGCACAACGCCGGAGGACAATGAGACCATCTGAAAAGCCATTAACAATAACGCTTCTTTGTAGGCCTAGGTGATTCCTGCAGCATTATTTGCAGGGCAATTACAACACTTTAGCAAAATCTGATGATACTGATATTTTCCAGGTAAGTTCCTAATTGATATCTGATCAATTAACCTCATCGTAAACGGAGGCGGTTCGGGGAAGCTGGACGAGAAGACTTGTGGGCCAAGGACCTTTTCCTATAAAAGGGGAACAGTTGAAGACACTACAAATTGAAATGTACATGCAAGACCAGCGTTTACCCTTGGGCATGTGAAGGGCGTTTCGTAAGCCACTGAATAAATGAGTATCTTCCAAAGATATACTTAAATAAATACTTTCAAATTATACATAGATTCGATGAAACCTCATCATGAAGCCACACTTTTAACTACTGTAGTGAATGATTAAATCATCATCTATTAATTTAATAACTGCATGTGTAAAATAGTTGAATGCTTTATATAAAAAAAATAAAATAAAAATAAAAAACCCAAAAAGAGCACAAGAGTGATGTTATCTGATTTCTGATCTCAGGATCTCTCAGATTTCAGGCGTCCACACTTGCGTGCGCATCACAGCGGTCAACGCACACATGGGAACAGGGCACTCCCTCTTGCATGGAAAGACATCTCTCCCATCAAAGGCCCCTCCTCATATGCACAGGAGAACGGTGGGCTGTGTTTACACTGCACCACCAAGGAAAACACAGGTGGCGAAGTGGCGGAGGCAGTGCTGCTGTAGAGAGGGTACGTGCGTGTTGTCGGTCACACCCACGCGAGGGTACGTGCGTGTTGTCGGTCACACCCACGCGAGGGTACGTGTGTGTTGTCGGTCACACCCACGCGAGGGTACGTGTGTGTTGTCGGTCACACCCACGCGAGGGTACGTGCGTGTTGTCGGTCACACCCGCGCGAGGGTACGTGTGTGTTGTCGGTCACACCCCCGTGGACGCACTCTTACGCCCTTTCGTTCTCTCTCCTTTGCCCTAGCAGCTCCAGTGAGGGTGTTAAAGCTGTGGCTGGGGTTTGTGATGCAGGCTGAAAGTTATAGATAAGCCTTCTCCAAGAAACAACAACAACAAAACTCAATCTGGCAAAATAACACATCAGCCCTGCCCGTCAGTCATACGAAGCTCTGAAGTCTTATGGGGTAATTTAACCACAAAAAGATGCACAGTATTCCATCTTTATGGTTCAACAGACAACGATGAAGCCACTATTAGACAGATCCATTCCCCAGAAGAGGACGTGCAATGCAGCTAGGAGCTCGGTCTCCGCAGATTTGCCTCGTATCTTACTGTCAAAGACCCAATCCATGCACCATGAAAATTAAAAGAAAGCAGAGACCTACAGTTATGAGGAAGATGTAAACTTGCCATGCAAGTAATGGTGCAGTAAAGAAAAGCATCAAACATACTATTATTTCCAACACGTGAGAAAGCGGCATAGCTGTTCAGGGGCCGTGTTTCGTGTTCCGCTCCATGTGGCGGCTCTAGAGGTCCCTGACCTGAAGGTTAACAAGCTGCATCATCAATATGGCACATTAATGTTCCATGACCCTGGGAGGATGTAAAACTTGCCATAACCCAGCATGGGGAACAGCTCTGCTCCCATTGGCTGGTTTGGAGACGCATGATACGAAGTCGCATGTTGAACAAGTTGGTTCACAAGGGAAATTGGCTGAATACGACTCTCTGGAGTGAAGCTTGTGGGAAACACACAAAGCCTCACATCTGCTGTGACGAGTATGTAGTAGATTCATATCAAAACAACAAAACCAACCACCAGGAACTGTGAATGAACTCCATCTAATACTTTTGGTGACCAGGCTTCAGAAAGCCTAGGGAACAGCTGCTGTGCCTTTGTTTATATATATAAAGAATTAAGAATATTCCTGAGAGTGAAGTCTACGCAAAAAGGTTTGGCAGAGATCAGGGCCGCAGGAGTACCAGACATTTCATTCATAGATGTTGTGGCTTCGGTCTTATCTGATATGTTGACAAAAGAGCTCTGTTTTCGTTCTGGTTAGCACAGCCCTGCCGTCTCACCTCAGCCCTGCTCTCTGCTGCCCTGCTGCCGCCCAACGCCCCATTTTCATTAGAGCACACTGGACCAGAGGATCCTGGAGATGGGTCTGATGGAAATGCTTAAAAGTGAACCCACCCACATGGTCACCACTTCCAAGTTCTACATCACTGAAAACCAGCTACTCCTTCATAACATATTACTCACCTAACCACACATCTGTGGAGCACTCTCTTTCATACGCCGGTGTCCTACTCTTCCCTCGCAATGAAATTCCTCCAAGACCATTTTCTGATTTGTTGTCAAGGGCATTATTGTACCAGAGAAAAGGAAGTCATGAAATGTGATTGGAGAGAGACTGAGAGAGCATATGATGTGAATATCTACAGACCTTTTTTTTGTTTTTTATAGACATATGTCTAATTTGTACAGAACTCACTCTGAGCAGGAGGAATTGTTCCATCATGGGCATTGAGCGTCTTTCCATCCAGACAGACTGGCCACAGAAAGGTCATATTCCCTCCACATGTCCCAGTAATGCATAAACAGTGTGGTTTAACCACTGGCTAAACTCCACGTACAACTACTCTGCAGGAGGGGTTGTTTACGAGCCAAGAAACTGCTCGATATATCGCAAAGGACGTGACTTATGGAAAACAAACAAACAAAAGAGTGGCAAGTCTGAAGCATGCCTTGAGCGAGGGATCTGTGCAATCGGGAAATAAATGAACAGATTACAAACTGTGAAAGCCGACATAAGTGGGCGTGGTCCCAGCAATGCTGATGACTTCACAAGATCGCTGTTTTGGATTGGCTGTGGTCCTTTTAAATTAATTACATATAAGAGAGGTATTTTAAAAACAACTGTTAGTTTTTTACAATTTCAGCAATATTTTTAGTGTACAAGATTAAATTGAAGAAGGTTCACTTACTCAGGATGCGTCTATGAAGTCCTCAACTGAAAACATCAGAAATTGAGCTACAAAACAAAATAAAGAAAATGTTATTTAGCTTTCTGTGCGGTCTGAAGATTTTCAGCAGTTGAGATGTGTGTGAATGTTATTTGGTCTAGTCAGAACACCTAGAAGGAACAGGGGGAAAAATACAAACAAGGTGAAAAAAAGTGGCATGATGAAAAATAGGCCAAGGCGAACCTTAATCTGTCACTACTTCAAAATAAAACCGACCACGTCTCAGACATCTGTTTGTTGTCAAATGTGTTTACTATGCAGCCTTTCACTTTCCTATTTGTGTCTCAACTGTTTGTCATTTCTTTTAATGGTTCTCTCTGCCAGCAGAAGCGAGGTGTTTGCTAAAGAACCCTGAGTCATTCTCTGAGACAAAGGAAGACTGGGAATCTGCTGTAGCAGACAAAATTAGTCCCTGATAAAGCACAGCTGTGATCGTTTACCTTTAGCGGTCTCATCCATCACAAAGCTCAATGTTCAACAGATAGAGCCTACATCCATCGCTCTCATAAATAACACGTATAACATAAAACCAAATAAAAACGTGTATTGTCACCAAAATGGATATGATGTTAATGCACTTATGAATCAGAGTTGCATGTACACACTTTTAATAACACACCAGCTCTGCATCCAACACTTCCACATTTAAGGTTTATTATTCACGTTGGTTATTATTTTCAACGGATTTTAAGTAAGCAAGGTCTAAATGGGGGCTTTTTACAAATAATTTGACAAGGCATACATAACAGTGTTAAGAATGCCATTATGACTCAGTGTGTGTGTGTGTGTGTGTGTGTGTGTGTGAGAGCATGAGAGAGGGGCAGAGGGAGTGTGTGTGCTAGATGAATTGAGAAGTGCCAGGTCCTCCTTTCAGGAGCCCAAGTCTGCTGCGGAGACGCCCGTAGAATAGCGCTCCACTAATGAACAGCCCACTTAACACTAGAAGCCACCAGTTGGCCATGAACAGAGTAAGGAATCCGTGAGGTGAGAGGCAGCCAGAGTGGTGGTGCAACAGCAAAATGGAAAAGATTTTGGAGAAGAAGAAGAAGAAGAAAAAAAAAAGTCACCCTGCCACAGTCCCCTCAATACGACTCCAAGTAAAGCAGGGGATCAATAAAAAAATACAGGCAAGCACCGTAAAGGAAACACGCATCGCCTCGCACCGGAGGTACCGTAAAGGAAACACGCGTAGCCTCGCATCGGAGGGACCGTAAAGGAAACACGCGTAGCCTCGCATCGGAGGGACCGTAAAGGAAACACGCGTAGCCTCGCATCGGAGGCACCGTTAAGGAAACACGCATAGCCTCGCATCGGAGGCACCGTAAAGGAAACACGCGTAGCCTCGCATCGGAGGCACCGTAAAGGAAACACGCGTAGCCTCGCATCGGAGGCACCGTAAAGGAAACACGCGTAGCCTCGCATCGGAGGCACCGTAAAGGAAACACGCGTAGCCTCGCATCGGAGGCACCGTAAAGGAAACACGCATAGCCTCGCATCGGAGGCACCGTAAAGGAAACACGCATAGCCTCGCATCGGAGGCACCATAAAGGAAACACGCGTAGCCTCACATCGGAGGCACCATAAAGGAAACATGCATAGCCTCGCATAGGAGGCACCATAAAGGAAACACGCGTAGCCTCGCATCAGAGGCACCGTAAAGGAAACACGCATAGCCTCGCATCGGAGGCACCGTAAAGGAAACTCACACTGGAGGCACACAAGAGCACCTCGACATGTTGCATGTTTTATACGATGGAGGAACAAAGGCCAGTAGGACACAAGTCATTCTGTTGATACAAGAACACAGAAAAATGAGGCCATAGACATTCTGTTTATCTCCAGACAGGACAAGATATTCTGCACTTTTCCAGGAGTAATACAAAAGTAATCCAGTCAAAATGCAATGCTGAACTAGTTCCCAGTTCAACAATTACCAAAGCTCAAAGTAATTTACTCCTTCAACAACCTTCTTTCATTTTACATGGAGAACTGTGCCAAGGTCAGATCAAAAGGGTTGTGATACAGGCGGGCATGTGCACATGCACATATGGAAACCCTTGCAGGACACAATAATTTGTGTGTAGCAACAAATCAATATTTGGTTTTTCCCTGAAATGTTACAATGATAGTGTGACATGATTCATCTTAGTAATATCCAATCGGTATATAACAGTAAATATATAATCATTACAGCTAGCAAGTTTAATATCAAGAAGTTTTTGTGTTCTTCATAGCACTACTTTTTCACAATTTCATGTTCTGAATTAAAAATTTAAAAAATATTTTAGGCCAAACCAATCTTTGTAGTGCATTTGGTGGTTATTATGCTTGTAGTAAATGTGAAAAGTTAACATATAGAACAAAACATCTCAATCAAAAATCTGCTGTTATGTGGGGAACTTTCACACACCTAGTCAATAAAGGACAAATAAAGTTGTTTAATTGGCACAGCCAGCATAAGGGTGTGCATGAAAACACCAGGAGAGAAATGGGAGATGGAGTGAAATTCAACAGCACTGTAGGACAAACACAGCTCAGTTTCTCCCTTAAATAGTGAAAGAGAGGTGGATGATGCATTCTGCGGCAGATAAGGCCGCCGTCCATGTTTGGTTCAGGAAGCCAAGAAAAGCCGACTTACCTGGGCCACACGAGTGTCCAGAGGATTTACGGCCCATAAACATTCACCGGGCATAGTCGCAAAAGCGGACCACATTTCAAATACGCAGTGCTGGGGTCAGAGAAAAGCTACACAGGAAAGGTGTTTCAACACCGTTACAACCAGACAAATGCGGTTTGGCTGGTCCATGTTCCAACCAGTTTGAGAGGTGAATAAATAAATGCATACATACATAAAGCTAAGCACCACAATTTCTGACAACAGTGGATCATTATGGCAATTACAAGAATGATCTAAGTATATTACAATGTCTTGAAAAGTATGCAAGCTTATTCCAGACAAGGCATTAAAGGAAGAGCTATATTTTACCAGAATGAGCTACTGAAAACCATCCAATGTGAGGTTTATGTAGCACTCAAGCAGAAATTGCACGTAAATCATGAGACGTGGACCATGGCAACAGTTTGAGATCATTTAAGTGGCAGACGCCATCTATAAACAAGACATAAAGCTGGATAGATCAATTCAGGTCAAAATGATTAATACAGACTTTTTATAACCACCATCATCATGAAGCCTCTTTATAAATGTCAGACGCTTCCAGTGAGCCCTCCGCAGGTGACTGTGACTGAGAAACCAGAGTTTGAGAAAGAAACCTCAAGAGGTACTATGACTCAAAAGAGGGAAAACAATCCTCTGGTCAACACCAGACAACCCAATAACAAAAATGAAATGAAAAATGCAATGGCAACCCAGTCCATGTGCTGTAATGGTAAATGACAACTGAACTGATTTTCTGATGTGTTACAACAGTGAGATTACAAAATAAACAAACAAAAAAACTAGTAGGTTTAGTCTAACAGTAATTGGAGGCCAATAACAAGTTGATCAGCAGATTAATCCAATTAGAAATAGGCTTTAAAAAAAAAAAGCCTTAATATCAGCATAGCAGAACGCTGGCGCTGGCGGGTCTGGCAGAGCCCGTCTCATCTGCTGGGCGTCTGTTCACCTCTTCTCAGGGGCAGTGATACTCTGCCCTCATTAGCTGGTCATTCTCATCTAAGTGCTAGCAAGGTCAGGGCACTGTACACCTTGCACCATTCAGGGAACAGGAGTAATCCTCACCTACACTGCACAGACACTGCTCAAACCAAATTAGAAATGAAAGCTACTTTTCACTTTCTGACACGACACGAATTCATTTTCTACATTCACAGCATTTGGCAGAGTACCTTGTATTATTTATCAGCATGTCAGCACTTGCAGTCTCTGGAAATCAAGCCTATGACCTTGGTGTTAACACAATGCTGTACTGGGTGAACTACACAAGTGTGTGTGTGTGCGCACACACACATTTATCCTCAGAGTTTACGTAGAGGTACGTGAGTCTGCAGCCAAGTAGCAGCATTATCCACACTCCCATATCTGCGCCATTTATTGCACCTGTCATGAACGGCATTGTCTTCTGAGGGTCAGTAAGAGTGCTCAGTCTCTCCAGGTAATGTGACCTAAAACTAAATGGGGGTGGGGTTCTCTCTCTCCATGAACGCCTCTTAGATGCTTCCATACCTCCCCCCACACTGGTACCCTTTAAACTATATTAGTGGTGAAATCAGGAAGGAAAAAAAATAGTTCGTCGTAGACAGGCAATGTGGAGGATTTGTTTGTGAACACGATAATAGTCCGTTAGCCCAGAATCTTGGACACTGGCCTGGCTAGAGTCCTGCAGGGAGTTGTTTGTGCAATCTAGCGCAGGGTTCCCATCAAGTCCCAACAGGTTACATATGAGAGACTCAGGAGGACATCATTTTAGTCGGTCTGATGTTGTTTCTTCCATTGCTACTAAGGTGACATTGCAGCTGAAATGTGAGGATCTCAACCACCTAAACGCCAAACTCCCCACACCAGAGCTTTGGCCAACTAATACCTTCACCTCATCCATATTCGCTCATCCTACACATTTATTTTACATCCACTGGAGTAATAAATCAAATGCAAGTATCACAGTATATCCAAACTCTATACAATAACACAGAAACAGATGATAATGCAGCATGTGTAATGAACCTCATTCAAGGATTCTGACAGATTACTGATTAAGCACCATTCATAACCTCTCTCGCTTTCATTTTCAAGGTTTTTTTTTTTTTTTTTACTTTACACAACACTACATGTTAACTGGGTTAATCTGAATAGAACCCCATTTGCCTATTTTCCTGATCAAAAATTACCTTTTGAACTTATAATATTCTAATATTCCTTTACATGACCAGGAGCAGTAGCTAGTTAGTAGCAGGTGTTGTGCTTCAGCAGCTGTTTGCAAAACATGACTTCACTTGCACACACGAATTGACATTTTGATACTCCATGAAGCTTGATTTGTAATAAATAATCATTGACCAGTCACATTTAATCTATTTCACAATGTCTGTGAAGCAAACACTTTGGCAAATGTATTTCAAACATAAATATGATTCATTTGTTCCAGTAAAGGTATGTTTTCATATGAGATTTGAAAATAATCTAAAAATCTGACCTCATTTTCAGGTTTAGGACCATACTTATTTACACAGTACTCTAGGTCAAATATAACCTCATTAGGATGAGGGCTGAGATTTATGTGACCATTCCGATATGAAATACAGTGAGTCCCCGCTTAACGATGGGTCTGGTTAACGACGGACTGGAGTTACGACCGACTTTTTGTGAATTTTGTGCGGTGTGCGGAGGAGCAGTGGCAGCACAGTGGAGTGTTGTGTACAATAAGTTGAGGCAGCGCAGACTCCACCAAAGCCCATCTCGGCAACGCAATCGCTCTCTCACGCTGTAAGCATGCACTAAAACATTGTTCGTTTTTTTTCTATACTGTATTTACGATCAAAGCATATCTAAATCTAGGGTCACGCTTAACGACGAAAACTGCTTCACGATGGACTCACTGTATATGGGTAAAATGTTATAAGTATGTTTAGAGGCAAATTTACAAAATATGCTTTAACTGTAAAAAGGATCGCAGACCTCAGAGGGTCTACAAGACACAAAATTTTGAATTACAATGACTTCATAAAACAATTATGATTAAATGGGTAAATTCAAGTAAATTGAAGTAAATCCATATCAATTATATCATCTAGACTGAGGAAAAAACATTGTAATTACAAAATATGAGAGCAGCATGGAAAATTTTTTTTTTACATTTTATTTACATTGAATATTGCTCCAAACTAGAAGAACATTATTTTAGGTGCCATCTGATATAAAAAGTAGAGTTGTAGGGTCTCCATTTATGTAATTGCCACTATGTAGGTATTTTTAAGAGTCAAAAATGCAGTTAAGAAATGGATACAGGAGAGTGATGTGGATAATAATTAGATTGATATGTTCGTAAAATACTGTTATTTTTATATCACTATATTGGTATGTTTTTAATTTGTTGAGGAATTAATAAGAACATTGTGGTGTTATGCCATGCTTGCTATATTTCATCTCCTGCCTAATATGGATTTTGGTATTATGCAAGTTACCACTATGGAAATAAATCTTTTTTGTATTATTCCTGACTGTTTTGTTTTTTTATAATAGGCACCACATGGTATGCAGTGTGGATTTCTTTGTGGAAAATATGAAATGGTCAAATAAAAATCAACCAATCAAGCAAACAACCAGTATAATATGCAATGCTGATTCTACCTAACTGTAATGACTGCAGTCCTAATGGTCAAAGCCATGTCCCCGTAAATTTCACATTGTGTCCCTTTGAATCATGTTTGAGTGAAAATCATTATAGGGTCTAATAGGTCAATAAGATTTGCTTGAATCACCTCGTAATACATTCAGTACTTTGAAAAATGGTTGTTTTGCATCTAGTTTAACTAGATGTTGCAAGAAATTAACTATGGTTAGGTATTGGGTGCAGGGTAAGATCCTGGGAGAACAGTAGAGTAAGAAAGAGAGGGATCAGATAGTCACACCGATTAGAGGGTGCAACATGGAAATGACAGCAAAGCTGTACTTGACAGCTGGGGCTTACTGTATATTGGTGAAGTGGGATCTTTAACAGAGTGCCATTGTGAATTCAGCAGGACCTTCAGGGCATCCAGGCCAAGACTGCATGTGCCTGAAACTGCTTTAGTTACAGGTGGACCTAGTACAAGTCCAAACAAAACAGGCACTAGTTGTTCTGATCGATAAATTAGGATTTCATCACCACTGCTATAAGGACATGTACAATAAAGCCATTGCGATGAATAAGAAAAATCCAGGTGCAGGGCACGTGCGACTCCCCCCTCCCTCTCCCTAATTGCCACAATCTTTGAAACGCAAACCTACACCTGTGGTCTGAACTGAAGAGAATTGGGTATATGACTGTGCTAATCTTGACCATTCATTTTGTTACAAAAACATATTAGAAGAAACTCAACTTAAGTTTAACTTTAAGTACCCAGCCATGAAACCAGGTTCTTAACGATCAAACGATGGGCATCGCCACCCAGGCTCTCCCATGTTTTCGTGTATTATCGTGTATTATACCTCATGTGACTTACTGCATGATTTTCAGTTTGACGTCAAAACTTTATTTCATATCAGCATTAAGATGAACAGATCATTCACACTGTCAGTTTTTTTCTGGAAGGTCTCCCCATTTCTGGACAAACAAACAACTCAAGTTCTCTAAAAACATTTTCAGATGTGTGCTAAAGCAATATTCATTATCAGACACCAAGCTAGCAGCCAGCAGCACAGTAAACAATCCCCATGTTGGCTCAGTCAGACCACATGAACAGTGCTCTGGCAACATATGAAAGATCCATAAAACAAACAGTATCCAAATGTCTCATAGAACTATGAATGCAGAAGAAAACCAATCATGTAAAATCGATGTGTTGAAAACCTTCCACTTCCACTATAATGAAGAAAAAGCTAGTGATTGAAAACTGATTCTACTTTAATAAGTTTTTTTTTTTTTATTTAAAGAAATACAATGCAACCATTCAATGTTTTCAGTAGGGCGTATGGATGTGGATCAGAAACCACCATTAACCACCAAATCCAGACATGCATACTAAAAGCTTTATTCAGGTTTCAAAATTGAAACAGTGAAGAAAAAATAAAAAAAGAAGAAGAAGAATCTGTGGTCGTGCATGTTCTAATCATGCAACATTAACTGTCCATTGGGTAGGCTGGTCTAATCGCCAGTGGCCAGACTGCTTGGGTTAGTCATGACTTTACTGCCTATACTGCCTCTGCCTTGTGCTGCCTAAAACGGACTTGGGGGTATTCCACTTCAGAAAGCCACGCTGCTCATCTAGAGGAAAGAGCACACTGTGTTAGCATTTTGCTTATACATTTTAGGAGGCCTACAGAGTTACTAAAGGACTTCTCTCTAGGTTCCATGTCTTTAACTGAGGAACATGATGCCAACACATCAGTGCAGTGGAGTACCTCCTTCCAAAAAGGACCTTCTAGATATTGATATTATACAAAACATTTTAGTGAATTAAATGCTTAATTTGCATGCTGTATAGAGTTCTACAAGCAATTAAACATTATCCAGATAAAGAGTGTATGATTTCTTGGAAGACCCGTGTTCCACACACTTATACAAACACTGCAAACAAGGAACAAGAATAGTGAGGGTTTAAATACATGAGTGAACAGAATTAATCTGTTGCAGAGATATGAATGTCACTAACTACGCTAGAAGGTCTTCCACGGGGGGTTGTGCTCCACTGCACAGTGTGGCTCAGAATGATCTGGAACCAGGGCGTGTACAGAGCTACGCTTGGGTACGTCGCCGTCTGCCAGTTCTGTGTCTTAAGTCCCCTCGCTAACCGCCACACTCCAATTCATTAGCATTTACTCCTAATAGCTCAGAAAATACACCAATCTTTCTCCACTATATGCTAGAACCGCTGCTGTTTTCACTCTTTACAGCAGCGATTTTTGCCCCATTACTAATAATCAATGGAAGTGAATGCAGGATCTTTCTGTAATTTAGCTACCATAATAAAGACCTGAGCTCCTGCCGAAGGCCAAAACCGGTTCCTGCTGACTGCGCATGATTAATGGAGGCCGCATCAACGCCTGGGTTAGAGGCTCATTAAAGAGTGAATGAATATTTGTAGAATACACAAGTGTGACCTGAATAGGAGCGTCATCAAGAACAGAGCTTCCTTTCTCAGACAGTTGAACTAAAGCAACAGCTACAGACCCTGTTCTATCCTGCAACTACCACAGTCAATATGGTCATTAACTGGTTGGCATGGCACAATTGATGAACAAATAGCGAAAACAGCATGTAAGGCATCATAAATCATTGGATGTGATTGGTTATTTTAAACCCCATTTTCTCATGTGATTATTGAACAGGAAATACACTACAGTACTTTGGCCTTGACCTCTCACCCAGCTCCCCTCATTTTAAAGTTCTTTTCATTTGATGTGCTCTCCTCCCCTCAGCCACGGCAGCAGTGCAGGGCCCATGTGTTCGCCGCCACATCCTTAGTGCTGCAATGTTGGGTCTATTGTTTCTGCTGGTATACGCACCTATTGTGTTGTCCATCATTTTATTGTTGACTTGTTTGTTGTGTACAGACAAAACTGTGCTGAATACAAACACGACCAGCATTGTTGTGTGGCAATGAAGAATACTGAAATTAATTGAATAACCCCAGGACAACACAGATATACAGGTGCTGGTATACTTGTATATTATTCATTACACAGATATATTTCAAGTGTTTATTTCTTTTGATTCAATTATTATAATTGACAACTAATGAAAACCCTAAATTCAGCATCTCAGACAATTTAAATATTGTGAAAAGGTTAAATAAAGACACCTGGTGCCCTTCTCTAAACAACTAAATTAACTCAAAACACCTGCAAAGGCCTTTAAATGGTCTCTCAGTTAAGCTCTGGAGGCTACACAATCATGGGGAAGAAGGTTGACTTGACAGTTGTTCCAAAGACGACCATTGAAAAGTGTACAAGCAATAGTGATAACAGTACCCTGGAGAGGATTGTGAAACAAAACCCATTCGGAAATGTGGGGGAGATTCACAAAGACTGGACTGCAGCTTGAAATAGATCAAGTCAGTGTGTAATGAATGAGCATAATATAAAAGTTTAAGTTTTTGAATGGAATTACTGAAGTTAACTTTTTCATGGTATTCTAATTTTATGACCAGCACCTATACATTGGTCCCGTCCTCTCATGGCCAACTCAACACCACATTCATCACTTCCATTGATTTGATAATCCAAGCTCAAATCAATGATGAGCTAAAAATAGAGTATGCCTTTTACAGTTTGTCATACATAAGTATAACTGAATTAAAGCACACTAGCTAGTAATTTAGCAAGGGAAAGAGTCAAGCAAATGTTTTCAGGTTCACCTCAGCCCAACTGGCGATGTCCATAAACACAACCCTATGTTAAATAAAAGTATCAGGAGGGTGAAATGAGAGCAAAAGTGGCCGTTAACTGGTTCTCCACAGAAGTGGTAAGAACCATCAGTATTCAGCACAGTCAGGTAAGCTATCTAAGAACATTAGAAGAGTAGGGCAGTATTAGAGCTCCTGCTTCCAGAGAATTGAGATGTCATTCCAAACCTCACTAGACCTTAGTGCACCTCTGTGGAACACCCGTCCGTTCAGAGGTCGTGTGCCTCAGAATTGTTAAGTGAAAACTGGCAGAGTAAAATAAATATTTAGCACCATTAATGTAAAAGTGGAAGCAAATAAGTAAAACAAAAGTAAGAACACCAGCTTTGTGAGCTCCTGGGGGTACATTTTTCTTCAGAAAATTTGGATTTTTTGAGACAAATCCAAGACCTTCGATCCTACATCAATTATTCAAAAACATCAACCAGAGGAACAATGATAAAATATTTACTTCCAGTTAAAATGAACGCAACACATTGACATTTGCTTAATTTAAGCACTTAGTCCTAATAATTATGCATAGTATAAATAGAACATTTGCACAGTGGAGTATACTGGGCAGCAAGTCAAGCTGTCCCAAAACTGCACCCTGTTTAATCAGTGAGAAAAACTATTCTCAAGAGAAATTCCAATTTCCTAACCTTTTCTGCCAATTTGCAATTGAAATCACCTTGACCAATTACAGATCAAAATTTTTCCAACATTCCGTAAACTATGAGAAACAGGATATGCAATCTCACACAGCCAGTTTTACAGTTTTTAAACATGGAAAATTAGTTAACCACATAACAAGTGCTTATATATATATATATATATATATATATATATATATATATATATATATATATATATATATATATATATATATATATATATATATATATATATATATATATCTCCGTTTTCAGATTACTGAAACATTTATAAAAATTTGTCAATAACATTTCCAAATGCTTTTTGGAATGTCAAAACATGTGTATTATACTAATATATAAATAACTGAACATTTATTATTCATCCAAGAACAAGACATTTCCATACAGGATCCCAGTTCCTGTTGTGTCATGGTCTGTAAGCATTACTATTGGAACACACACAATGGTTTCTATCAGATTATTCATTAAATTATACTACAAATAGGGCAAAAGACCACATGAAAACAGAATAAAATAAAACATCTGATGAATAATGTAACAGCCTGTTGTAGGACATGCTCAGTGGGGTTGCAGGGTTTGCACCACCGCCACGCAGGTCTGAGCTGAATCAGGTATGATCATTCAGCGCCAGCCCTGTGTTTTCAAGGGGGCAAAGTTCACAGCCGTACATAGCAACCTCTTATAACCTTGGATCAGTGTATAAAAGAGTGACACTTGGTCAAAAAGCAAATCGTTAAAAATGACTGATTCTCACCAGAACAAAAGACTAAAGCTCGGGGAATCAGCTGAGGGGCGGTTCAGGGTGGCCCCTATGGCTTTAACAGTGAAACAGCGGGAGACTGGGCACTTGCCTTGCACCTGTAATAATGATGTGTCAGTCACATTAATAAACCTAAAATGCCGTAATGGAGCTAAAAGGAGGACAAGTAAAGCCTGGGAATGCGTGTGTCACACGGAGGAGTGCACCACTACTTAAAGATATGAGAGAGACGGAATTACATATAGAGGGGCTTGTGTGAGGAAGCACCACTGCCAGGTTTCACGGCAAACGAAAAGTCCACCTCAATAATCCACTTTATTGCTTCTGTACAAGAGCGCAGTCTGGCCATCGAACAAAACGCACTGCCACTGAATTGTGAGCAAACACAGCAGACTCTTTCAAGCACGTAGAAGTCTTGACTTTCTGTGCCTCGGTTTCTGACTAGCGTCGGTCACGTCCCGAGCCTCGTTACCATGTCGGCGTGTGCTTCCGACAATAACAAATAGCAAAGCAAAGAACTGCGTGTGGCTATAAACACTGATATATTTAAGGCTGTTAACAAGCAATGGATGCTGAACGGCAGTGTTACGTGTGCAGGCCTTTAGGCAGTGAGGTTAGCCAGTCTTCAGGGAGCAGGAACACACAGAGGAGTGTTTAACTACGTCTTCATGGCTAACTATACGACAGAGGATGAGCATGGCGTCAAAAGTTTGTTAATGATGTGTTAAAAATAGCAGCCTGGCACCTCAGCAAAGAACAAAACTGCAAGCACTAAAGAGGGAGGGAGAAAGGGAGTTGCATCTGAAAATGAGAGACGGCAGGCCGGTCCGCACTTGTTCCGGGGGAAGACCCTTATCAGTGTGACAAGTGGCAGAGCACAGAGGGCTAGGAATGCAATTAATCAGATCGCTAACACACCTGGAGAAGTTTGCACCCATGTGAATCAAACGCTGTGAATATTAAATACAGCCCGGGAGATGTGGATGTAATACCCTGCACAACAAAGACAAGTAGCAACAGTGGAAAGGCACGACATGAGGGCCACAGGGTCGTCCTCCGGGTTGGCTTAAGGCTTTCAAACGACCGCCGTATAGCCTGTGCTGCATCTCCTACAGAGAAAGGCTCACGGTGCCGTGTTCACTCTAGCACTAGAACTACCAAGCCGCCTGCTTTCGACAGTACCCCACTAGAACTACCAAGCCGCCTGCTTTCGACAGTGTCCCAACTAGACTCTTGGTCTCTTGGCAGGTGTGATAAGCCCTTCTTACCTCCAGTGTTATGTAAATGAGGTGTGTGTCAGCTGTGGGTGGTTGCTGTTGACACACCTTTCAATACACACCTTCGGCTGCCTCATGAGACTGCAACCTCTCTTGCAAGATGTTTGCTCATCTACAGGACCATATGTTTGAGATTTGATTTGTGGAAGGTTGAAATAATGTGAAATTGACACAAACATAATATTTGAATTATAGTGGCACATTGATTATTCAAAATGGCTCTGATTTTTTAACCTTATTTTAAGTAGTTAAAACTGTCAATAGGTATAGGTAAAGATATTTTTTTTTTACTGCTGCTACATTGGACATCTATATTCACCCAAACACATATACACCCATACACACATACACCCCCAAACCTTATTTTCAGTAGTTTTTAGCACTTTGAGTTGCATGAATGTATGAAAGGTGCTATAGAAATAAAGATTATTATTATTATTATTATTTATTATAAAAAGGGAAGGGCAGAAAAAAACACAGCTCAAATGACCACTGCAATGGTTCACCAACTGCTGCTACATTGGACATCCATATTCATCCAAACACAAAGACAGTCTCCCTCATTCTCCCCAAGGGGAGAACAGAGTTTTTTCTTCTCTATCTGAGTCAGTGAACACATCCAGCAGAACAATGAACTGATGGTTCACACCATCACCCCCCCCCCCCACCCACTCCCCGTCTACCTATAATGGCTGCATGTGCATAACAAAGGGTGGCCTAATGGGATGCAAATGTCCCCAGAACTGCCCCCTGGTGGAGGCCAGGTAGAAAAGTTTGGAATTAAAATGGTGGTAGTCCTAGTGCTAGACACACTTTGTTACACATTGGGAGAGATGGTCATCGAATTAATGGTCATCGAATTAGAAAAGCCACATAATGTAGAGAATGTGTGTGGTACGAGAGACAGCTGCATTTATCTGGGGTAGTGAATTCTAACTGAAAACCAATATGTGAAAAGCCCTCTTATACTTGTATGTGTCCACATAAAGGTGAAACTCCACCTAGACTAGTAATAGTCGCAGTATCTAAGATCTGTGCAATTATTAGTATGTGCAAACATGCCAAGTTGTTTATCTTCCTCGAGGCCAGCTGAGACTGTGTTAAGAACTCTCTGAGGATCTTCGTGTTTGCTGTAATGAGATTAGAGACTGTGATGAAGGACTGCTAATGCTGATGCATTTCACCTACAAGCTCCCCCGATACTAAAGAATTAAGAAGAGAAAATATTTCAAGCTGAAAAGTGAATACTCAACTCAGCGTTTACATGCTGCGTTTCGAAACATCATGAACACCTTACAAATAATTCCACTTTTAATCACCAGAAAAATAACTTGAGACAAAAGATGTGATTTTTATTTCCCTAGTATTTCTCAAAGTCTTTTACTGTGGATTTACATCTCAAGTCAAGTCACTTAACTTAATATTAGTCTCATGTCCCTCTTCCCTTAGTGCAGAATGACAGCACAGTGTCCTAGTGATATAAGCAACCCAAGGGCTAATAATTCAGATATGAAAATGGTGCAGTACCTGCTGATGGACACTTCACTGAGAGTGGGGCTTGTTGACCTTGACCCGGTCTCTGGAACTGATGACATCTCATCACTGGCTAGTGCTTTCTGTGGAGAGCCCTGGACAACAGTAGCATCAGCTGCAACAAGCACATGAAAGTAAATTTTTTAATAATAATAAAATAAAAGAATAACCTCCATCAATTTTCCATAATATAACCTTAATTAGATTTCCACCATATAATTCCATATTTGAGAGTGCCAAGGGAGCTATTCTTAATGACAAAGAAAAGATTCCAATTAAATCGTAATTACATTTTGACACGAAAGAACCGGTTTTCAAAATGCACTCATAAAAAAAAAAAATAAAAAAAAAAAAATAAAAAAAAAACCCCTTTCATGTAAAATTACCACGGCCATTTCTAAAATGTAAAAAAAAAATAAAATCCCCCAACTACAATGATCCTAAATCCTGTCTGTAAAGTGCCTATATTTGATCTCTATAACATCATGAGAATAATCAGCATGCTAATTGATGAGAGCACGGAGATAAGAGGCACTTACATTAAATAAATAAATTAAGTCACACAAACTGGCACATTTGAATATTTCAAGCAGAAAAGTTTTGGGTTTATGTCCTGATCTGCGTAAAGTGCGGCATTAGAGCTTCAGGAAGAGTGATTCCCTGCACACTCGGCTGCGTCTCTTAATTACCCAGCGCACCTGCAACTCTCTCAGCTCATCCACACCCACTTCATAATGTTACTCACCACCATTTACACATATCTGGGTGCAGGAGAAAGAATCCCCCCACCATATAATGAAAGCAAATTCATCAGGGATTTTTGTAGAAAGTTTGTACATAACGTACAGTCAATCACAGGAGTTTACTATGATTTTGTTACAGTCTACTGGTTAAAACTTGTAACTTCTCATTTCACATAAACTGCATCCAAATAAATGAAAAATCCTTTTTTCTTTTTAAATCTTATGTGTCAAGGTCAATGATGAAGTCAAAGCACACTTCAGGTGATCTAATGGAGTGATCGCTTTGTACCACCATGTCTAGACTGAGTAGGAAGTACCCTTAAAGCCCAGGTAGACATCAAACAGCAGTGCCAAGAAGACACAAAGGTAGGCATTATGTGCCACAGACCTTATTTCTGCACTGGAAATTGCTTATTGACTCTGTTTCAACCCACACCAAACAAGAACCTTTCCAGTCCACCTAGTTCAGTTACCTCGGGAACACGACACGTCCACCGATTTCTCCTGTTCCTGCGTAATCTGTGTCTTCCCAGTCTGTGCCAATCGACCTTTGACCTGAGCGATGAGGCGGGAAAATTCACTGCTGTGCTGCTTCCCTAAAAGATAAAGAAAGGTGTTCAGGGCTGCACGCATGTATAAGCCAAGCAATTACACGTGAAGCATGACCTGAATAGCTAGGCATCCTGATATTTATTAAGGACTGAGCAACAAGAATCAATGTTGTGGAGTCTCTGACCCAGGGGACTCCATACTGGTCCCGCTACTCATGGTCCACATCAGAACTGGTACAGACTGCTCATTATTTTCGATTCGTGTCTCATTATGGCAGAGGTCAGTACCCATCACCATGCCCAATTTTATCATGCCTTACATGTGTTACTTAAATGATTGAGCCATGGCTTTTTGGAGCTAGTAACTAATTTGTATACGTTTTTTGTCTCTCGTTGTGGTTTATTAACATGGACTCCGTCCACACCTCCTGCCTCTGGCTCCACTGTGCTATAGAGCCTCGCTGGTCATGACTGAGGCGAGTATGTTTGACCTGCAAGCAGAATGTCTATAAGAACAACACAAAGCCGCATACATTAATGCAGCGAGACCCTAGGGGGCGCTGTGCAGTGCAGTACTCAGATCCTGCCTGTCCTACCATCTTTGACTTACCTGGGTTACATTTAAATCAAGTCAAGGAAATAAATATCAAGCATGTATGATAAATATTACAACAAAGTACAATTAATTCAAGGTGGAAATCACAAACATCATCAGAAGCAGATGATGGTATGATTGTAATCTAGAACATAACGCAAGTCAAGCATTCTTTGTAATTAAGTTGACAATGCAGTCAGTGTTATGCACTTAGCAACAATAAGGTTGAGCTCTGGCTCAAGTATAAATAAACAAACTCCTCATGTATATGAAAAAAATAAGTATTGTGATCAAAGAATACAGATAACTTCCTCACATGTAGGGCTGGGTATCGATTCAAATTCCAAGAATCGATCCGATTCCGAAGATTAAGAATCGATTTATTTCGATTTAATCCGATTTAATCGATTCGATCCGATTCGATCCAATTCGGGGTTTAGTGTTATTAAAAATGTATTTATTTGAGCTGTTTCCTGACTATGTACAGAAGCAACATGTTAAAACTAGTATTATATCAATATTAATCAGCAAATAGTTACTGCTAGTTGGTAGTTACTCATGGCTGGAAGACTGGTGAAAAGGGTAATCATAAATCTACCTTCAAGAAAGGTAATCCAGGACAATAAACAGAGGACATCTTTGAGGTGTCTATATCTGCAACAGTGGACTCCTACTGGGACACTAACCAGTGCATTATTATTATGATTGAAATAATTAAGAAGTCACCCAAAAGCTGTTGCTACCGAATGCATTTTTATTTTAAAAGTGCTCACACTTAATAAACGGAAAGTATAAAATGTAAACGTGTATTTTTCTTTAAAGTAAGAATATAATAACAGAACTGTCACGTTACGGTCCCCGACCCCTCCCTGTTGGGCGTGTGTTAACGTTGTCTGCGTCTACTCGTCTGCGTATCTCCGCGGGTGCGTCTTGTGATAATCCTCACCTGTGGCTCGTCTCGTCATCACGTGGGGTTTGTGTGGTTTGTCCATTTAATGTGCGTTCGCGCAGCGTCCTGTGCTCGTCGTTGTTTGAGTCACACATGTTCTATGTAAACGTGTTTTATGTGCGCTGTCTGCGCTTCGGTAATTGTAATAAACGTAACGATTTGGAAAGTGCAAAGGATTCTGTCTCGTCCATCGCCTTGCGCCCAACGTTACAAGAGCATTTTAAACTCTTTTAAACTGTAAAAACACTGGGTAAACTGTCAGTGACATGGACTAAATGTAAATCGTCACTGACACTGGATAAACTGTCCTTCTGTTTTTAGATTGCCGATTTGACTATCGTCGTTACCGTCACATACCGTCGCCATGTTGTTTTACAGTTAGTTAGACCGAGCACGCCTGCGTGAATTCAGTGACGAGGCGGGGGTAAAAGTTCACAAAAAAAAAAATCGATCTTTGGACGTACGAATCGATAATCAGATCATCATATGCGAATCGATTCTGAATCGGAAAATCGATTTTTTCAACACAGGCCTACTCACATGTGTGCTTACTATACTTTGCAAAAAGAAAACTTTTTTACTCCCAGACATATGAATACTACAAACCTTGGCACACAGAGAGACAACCTAAACCCCACTTCATTATACAATTATCTCATCTGACTGATTACTTTAAATTACTAATGACTGAAGGAGCCAAAGAAAACCAATGGTTTGAGATGGAAGATCACTCCAAAGTCCTGCCAGGAATAACAGGAATGCTACTCTGACGCTAAAGGAGTGCTAGTGATGCTGAAGCAGTAGACACAGGCTTCCAACAGGACACTCCAACACACACACCAAGTCCACGGTTAGAAACGAGGGTTCTCCGATATAACCCAGTGTTACAGTGGTACCAGATGAACTTTAGTCCATAACTGAGCTCCATAGGCAGATTCCCAATAAAATACTGGATTAAATGCATTTAAGCATCAGTATATGAATCTGTATGTCAGTATATGAATGACATTTAACATGTACAAGTATTAGAACTGATATATAAGAATAATTCTTTTCTATACTCAGCAATTATTGGCACTGCATCCCGGGGGGGTATCGATGTTGAAGCAAATTTAATCATCTATGAAGTTATTAACAATCAAGATAAAGGTTAATGGATTAACAGAGACTGCCGTAAGCATGCAACTCTAAGCATAATTTCTAGAGAACACCCTTTTCAATAGATGCATTATCACATGACTGTTCTTTTACTAGATACATGGGTATGTCTTGCTCTTCATTACCAATTAGGACATTTCCCACAGGTCTGGCTCATAAAAAAAATCCCATGGCCAGCTCAGAAACCTGCCTGTCGTAGGTTCACAAATATTCCCGCCGTGACATCCTCCAGCTGCACATCTCCCACATTAAAGGGTGAAACAGGTGGAGGTGGTGTGTCAGGGGCCAACACCAAGGCCTCCGCCCCAGGCTCTGCAGGGATGCAAGTAGGGAGGGGGGAGTTCCAGCATGCATCATGCTGCTCACCCCCCACCCCACCCCACTCCTCACTAGAGGCAGACTAGAGATGGACAGATTTTCTTGGCTGATTCCAATTTTTTTTAAAGATATGATCGACCAATTCCAATTTAATGTCCTTCTAAGACTTGTAGAAGATAGCATAGAAAAACATTTTTATTCATATTTTCTTTTAACTGAATCTTCCTTCATCCCAACATCAGAATGTGCACTAGGTTACAGGACAAACTCTTTTCTTTTCACAAACCTCCGATTAAGATAAAAAGCCATATTTTTATTTTTCCAAGTGAAAAGTGGACTGAGATAATTGATCAAATTTCTAAAGCCTGTATCATCGACTACAGAAAATGGTTTGTCATTCAGTACTATGAATTCAATGACTTTACTTATGGCTTTCATCTTTTCAGAGTTAAAGAAAGGCTGGTGCCTGGTTCAGCACTTCCCCTAGCTTCAGCCTCTTTGCCGTTGATAGCGTAGTCAAATTCCACATATTCAGAGGGATGTTGTTGATTCAAATGTCTTAGTAAATTCGTTACGAAACAGCGAACTTGTGGTTTTCACCACTCACTGTGAAGAAAGTCCATGCTGAAGACATGGCTGTGACCGACAGAGAAATCAGACTATTTGGTTTACTAAATTTACTATGCACAAAAACACTACTGAAAGTGGACACTTCAACATCCATTAGCATCAGCCTCAAACAAACACTAGTAAGTAAACTCCAGATAAGCGTGGACCGAATTCTGTACTAATGTTTGTTAAATCACAATGATGTTCATGTGTGGTTGTGTTTGTACCGCCCTCGTGCACAAGAGTAAACGTGACCGGCACGGAATTGGTTATATGAGACTAAAAAAAATCAATGCAGAGCAAAGAAAAATATTAACTACTTTCTGTTTTGGAAAACAAAACATAACATTTAAAGTTTCTGCATTTAAAGTTTCCACTGCCTACATTACAGGAAGCCTTGAGACAACACATAATATCCCCATAATGTAGAAAACAAAAAGCTCACATTTGGAACGGTGCACTGAAAATCCCTGAGACATCTAAACAGTGATCCTTCCATGCTGACAGTCGTGTGGAATCTCCAGGTTCCTGAGCATGAGCAGACAGTATTCTTATGCAACACACACAAGATGAAAACGTAAACCTGCGTGCAAGCAAACCTAAGTGGGTTTTCATTTTTGCCTGTTTCTCTTTCCTCTTCCAGGCATGTCAAACACGTCCAGTTCCTCTGATGGTGGGTCAGGGATAATATAATTTTTGGCCAAAAATTCAATTTCAAACAGCCACAAGTGATTAAATCCATATCTAGCCCATGGCTAAAGAGAGTGGAGATCAACTACTCTGGGGGGGGGGGGGGGGGGGGGGGGGGCGCTCTTGAAATGTGACTCGTTTAATTTACTCTGCACCATGTAATTTCAAAGCGAGTTCAGTTGCGCTGATGTAAAGCAGAGAAACCAGTACTGCAGCAGTGCAGCTAAGCTAACCGACAGGACGGGGATAGTGCAGGGATGAGCTGGGAGCAGCAGCTACTGCAGTGGGCCTGCCTTTTGGCGTCGCTCTCGTTCACTTCCTGCCTGCGTCATTTCTCCTTCCATTCATCAGCCCGGTGACTCGTCAAACCCGTCACCCATTAATCAGACGGTTATCTCAGCGTGGCGGTTATTTATAGAGGCCCCTCTGAGATGTACATCAATATTTCAACATCCCCTTTCAAACGCAAATGTCTCGCTGAGCTACTTCCATAGGGGCTTTCATCTTTTCCCTGTCAGGTTGATTATGTGAGGTAAACATCAACCAGGCCTTTCCTCCTGTGAACAGCACACGTTCACGAGGGTGAGCCGCTCCCCCCTCACAAGACCAGACAGAGACGATATGGCCTGAAGGCTTGGATACAAGCTGGGGTGTTCACACACAGCCCAGTAGCTTGGGATGGGGTCATTTTGGGGAACGCTTTACAACACACACGCACGTATGCACGCGCACACACACACAACTGCCCACAAACATACATACAACTATTACTCGATGTGTTCACAAGTCTTATAGCCTTTTAAAATAAACATTTCTCTAATAACATACTGATTTTATGGGTGGTATAATAAACGTTAGAATGTAATGCAGCATGCATAATATGACACACTCAACCACAGTACATGCACTTTAAGGCACTTTTAACCAATAGCATGGCTGTTCTCAACTATTCAAAATCAGACTTTGGACTGCGTGTCCATTTTGCTGTTCATGACAAATACTATGAGCACAAAAACGACAATAACGCATGAAGGAAACTCGAATGATTATATTAATTAGCATCTGTTGGAAACGACACCAGAAAACACGAGAAACCCTTTTTACTCCTGCACATTTATGTCTACAGTGGTGGCATCCAAGTCTTGTGAAAAGTCACGACTGTCTGATGGTGCATCAGCTATGCGCGTGTGTGTGCCTTCTTCGTTTGTAAGAGTAACTGCACTGCACAGTGTTGCTTAGGAAGAAGAGAACACCGAACGAGGTGGGACTGATGACCCGCAGTCCTTACAGAGCTCAACAAACGTTGATTTATCTCCTTAAAGAATCTGACAGACTCTCACACACACATCCTGGCAACATTCTAATGCGTTTCCAAGCTTTTCATCTGGGAGGCTTTCTGGAAAAGCACTCAATAGACCCACTCAAAAACCACAGAGGCTTCTCACCGAGACCATCATGAGACAGGCCTGGAAAATGAGAACACAAAAACCTCTCTGCACAGCATCTCTGCTTAATACCAGCAATGAAACTTCAGCATCACGAATCCAGATCGCATATTCAAGGCCGTCAGATTTACAATTAGAAAATGTAACCTAATAAAACAGATATAAATAAAAAAAGTGTGGATGACACTCTTGAATGCCAGGAAAAAAATAATAAAAAGGTAATGAACTACAAACACTTTCTCTATTCAGACATATTAACCAAGTACGTAGTAAATGCCATCTCTTCACATCATCATGCTACTGGGGTACCAGCAGTGTTGAATGATTAGGATCTGCAGTTTGATGTGTCAGTACGTATATAAAGCAGTCAAATCACACGCAGCCATTTAACCCAACACTTTGGTGTCTATTAAGCCTGGCTTGAGCGTGTCAGGCGTATAAGGCTAATCTCAGAACACCACTCCCAAGAGCGCCTCTCCTCTCTCAATCATTACCGGGTCCCTCGGGCGGCTACAACCTGAGAATACTATTAAAGCTGCATTCAGGGGAAGAAGGCCACGTAAGTGCAAAAATCCTCTAAGCTAAGCTACTAAACATTCAGAAAGTATGGAGGCAGAAATAGCACTATGCATATAGAGAAGGGACTTCTGAAAGTGCGTTTCCAAACGCAGTTCCTGCCCTTTCGGGCTTCAAGACCTTCTCGTGACCTTCAGGGTTTTTAATTTTCAGACTTTATTTTCATGCCTTTCGTGAAGGTCATTAACACCACCACGTTGGAGAGAGTGCATTAACGCACATGATATCTGCAGGCTCTGATACTTTTCTTCACCTACACAACATTCACTTTATGGATTTATATATTATACAGGAACCATGATAAAAGGTGGCACTAGTTTTTTTTTTTTCAGCTTTTTAACTTCAAATGGAGGGTGAAAGAAGTCCTCTTCAAAACTTTACCTATGTGGAAACTTACAAGACTGTACTCCTAGCAGAAGGACAGCTGGAGCTGACAAGGTCAGATCAACAACTAGGGAATATGAATTTGCTTGGCTCACTTTCATTTTATTAAAAGTTGAAGCTTTCAAAAATGATATCAAACATATGATATCAAACATAAGAGAGTTAGAGTCAAATTCCCTTCTGACTCTTTTTGGAAAAAGCAAGGCCACTGTGTCAGGTCGTCGAGTGAGCACTGTCCACATTGGGGATTCTTTAATCCCTCAGCTTAGCTGCTTGATCTGTCTTGAGACACGCCATAACTCTCCCTCTGTTTGCCTGTGGCTTCAAACACCGCCGTCACGTGACCAGTGGAGCGTAATGTGATAGGTTGGATGTTGAATTATGTTAATGTTGCAGACTTTAATCGATTGCTCATCATTTGTGTGCCGGATATTTACTCTGAATATCTTTGAACTTGTATTTTTGCATGCAAAATATTGCACATGTATTTTGTGAGCCAAATTTGGTCAATCGAATTCGAGCAACTTGAAAAAACATCTTTTGAATTTTTTAACGCTTGAATTTTTTTTCATTGTATTTTATTAACCATGAATAATAAAAGTGAAAACGTGTTCTTGAAAATTCAAGCATTAAATTCAAAAGCAACAACATTCAGATGCATAATTTCAGTGCAAATAAAATTCAGTGCTTCATATTCAAATTCAAAATCTGATGAGACAGATTTTCTTCCATAAACAACACCTGAATTTCTTCACAATGTGATTGTTCTGGTTTATTAATGCATCTACAATGGCACAAGTTGTATGTTTGTGTCTTGATTACAGAGACAAACTGGAGTGGGCAGTCTTCCCAAAAAAATATATTACAATCTTTTGAACACCCAATCACAATCCATGATCTTGAACTGCAATCTTTCTTCCATTTAGAAACATACTGTTTAGAATCACCAGATTCGAAACGGTCTATGGACATATCCATTTGCACCATTTAAACACAATATTGCATTAAGATCAAAATGATAAGTATCAAATGATACAACAGTAAATATAAAATGCTTTATCTTCAAACTATATATTAAATATTAAGGTTGCAGTAAGCGGTCAATAAATCACAACAGATTTTTCTAAATGTGTAGTAGCAATGCATACTGAGCAAAGGCTAAAACGTAAACAGAACCTTCGCCCTGCTTTGTTTGTGCAGTCCTCCGTCATCATTTAGTATTAGAAAAATAAATGCATGGTATGTCGCAACATAGTATCATAATTCCCCACCCTGTACACAGCTGTAAACTGCACTGTATTCTTAGCAAGACAAAACGTACACAACCTCTTTCCATTTTATTACTGGCCGTCAAAGTTTTTTGTGGAGTTTCAAAACATTAGCAAAACAGACAATGTCACAATCTCTACGATTTGCCTGCAAAGTAGATCATGTGTGTCTTCAAGATCGGACAAGCTATGAAGTCACCGGAACACCCCTCCCTAGACACAAAGCCATCTTTCAGAAACATATGTAAAGCCAGTTCTTTCACTGAACTTATGAGATTCTGAATTCAAGGGAACCGAGTTTATTGGCCAAACTTACGATAGTCCGAGTGTAACTGTTCAATTTCCTCAGCTGTTTTATTCTTTGTGATGACTATTGCCTGTAATAAAAAAAAAAGAAGATTGAAGATTAGACCAAATCTCTGAAGAGTTTAAGAAAACTACTATGATTAAAGAAGATTCCCAGTCAGGAATTTGAACAAGCAAGTACTGATATCAAAAAGAAACATACAGGTTTGCTTTGACTTTGCAGCTGACCCCTGATCTTCTCGTTGTGTTCAACCTCTGTAGCAATGTCCTCACCTGTGGGCAGGAGAAACATAGATCACATGTACTACTGAGAGGAGTCCATACAGGTGTAGACAGATCTCCATCTCCAAACACGACCAATCAATGTACACCATCTGTCTATGTTTTTCAGCTGTGCAGGCCATGTGAAACAGTTTTCTATGTGTACCTCCCTTGTCACAGTACACAGCGTACTAGAGTACTACAGAAAGATGCACCCTAGAGGACCGAGATGCACCCTAGAGGACCGAGATGCACCCTAGAGGACAGAGATGCACTAGAGCTGCTGCCTCAAGGCTTCTCCATCATGAATGAACATAAACAAAGATGGGTAACAGACCTCTGATTGTTGTCAAAAAGCAGAGATGATGTCCTCAGGATCAATAAGCTTCGGTCATGCTAAATGATAACAGCCTCACTCAAATTCAGCTCAGATAAAGCAAAGTGCCACTCAACATCATGACTGGCCAGTTTACTGGACGAGGTTGGAGGCAGGCCAAACCCTGCCAGCCAATGAACACACAGTCACCTATACTGTCTGGGAACATGGACGCTGTGCCCGAGCGCGACTGGGACCTGGACCATAGTGGCAGTGATCAGCACACAAAAAGGCATCAGGTACCAGTGCCAGTCAGCAGGTGACATGATGCGGCAGCTGAGGAGAATAATAGGCTGGACACAGACACTGGTGCACATGACTTAGACAAAGAAAGTGACAGAGGTTTGAATTAAATGAAATAATGGAAATGTCTTAAAACATTATAGCTGACATTACACTGGCACTGAAACGGTTCAAATTCAGCCAAATAAAGTAGGGGATTTTTGAAAATAGAAAAATATTTTATGACACGTGAAGCTTATCCGTTTGTATATTTCGGAAATGCCAGACCTGTTTCTTTGCAATGTTATTTTCTTTTTGGGGTAATTACATTCGATTGTTTATTTTCAAGCAAAAATCATACTCTATGATTCTTCATAAAGCAAAGAGACAAGCACCTCTGACAAATTCATACAGGATTTATCTGTCAATCAGAAAACCTTGAAGATCAAGGATATTAGTGAATGCTCACTATAGTCAAAATTACATTTTAAAGCTTCTGAATCTTCAACTACAAACCTTGACAGGTAGTATATATAAAAATATATTGTATAAAAAATAAAAGCTAAAACTAAACCCCTCAACAAAAAATATATATTTTCAGTAATAGCAGATTACTGAAAAAAAAAAAAAAAAAAAAACACAAAAGGTTAAACAGCACAACGGTGGAGTTTAGTAGCAAAGCGGGGGATTTGGTGGGTTGTCCTGGGGGTTCTTCAGTGAGAGAGTCACTCTAGCCTCTGACATTAGCCACACACACCTTCCTGCACCTACACCCTGTGAACAGCGGGAAACAACACCCTCACGGCCTCCCGGTTGTCATGGCGCAGCTTGCGTAAGACACACGTGGCATGGGAGCGAGGGAGCGGTTTGAGTTCCTCCTCTCGGTCCACGCGCACGTCAGACTAAACTGCTTTCCATTTCGGAGGAAGTGTAAAGAGCAGATGGTTCAAGGAGAAAACACATTCCCTGATTATTCTTAATTGCCTCCAGAGACTAAATACTCCAGGCCTATTGTATGTCTCGTTTTCTCAATGTGCATAAGGGCCAGAAAACTGAGAGCGAGAGAGAGAGAGCGAGAGAATGTTTGAACCTGGACGGCAGGTTCATAGTGAATATGTTGAAAAGACAAGAAAGAAGTCAAAAGCACAAGGAAAAGTTCAGAGTTCAGTTCTCTCCTGCTACTTTCCTCCGCCGCCCAGGTGACTGGAGCAGCTCTTACTTGTTCTGGGGTTGAGGGCGTCGCACTGGGCGTTGTAGATGTGCACAAACTCCTGGTGACGGCTGATGAGCTTGTCTCTGGAGCCCTGCGTGGACAGGTGGCACTCTCTGAGCCTTTTCTTCAGCTCTGGCATCTTCATGAGGTTGTACACCGGCTTAGTCATCGGCCTACGCTTCCTCGAGCTGCTTCCACACACACACACACACACACACACACACACACACACACCGACCTCTGAGTACCAAGCACTAAGTACCAGTGCCATTAATAAATATGACATTATCCTAAATGATCTGCAACAAGTATTGCTGAGCCACAAGCTAATAAGTCTCGGACCAAACCCCGCTGACACTGATCAGAGGTGATGATGGTCCGTCATTCTCTTGCCACTGCAGACAGCACTAAAAACAGCAGCCAACTCGGCTTGTTTAGTCCTACGTAGTGCACCGTTAACCTCACAGCCAATCCGGCTTGTTTATTCCTACGTAGGGAACCTTTAACTTCACAAGCAGCAGGGTCATTCAACAGAATTGTAGAAATTAAGAAATAAAACCGCAGAGTAGCTGGGTTTTCCAGCTCTCCTTTGTTGAAGGTTCAAAACCACACTGTAGGGAATGAAAAAAACATCTAATAGATAAGTGCAACATAAGTATTATGGACAAGATGCAACATGGCTTTAAAATTCCATTACCTCATTCATCAGAGCCCACTTAGCCACAGTGCCCAAATTAGCCAACATTAAAAGGTGAACCCATGCGTCATGTTTACAGTTCACAGGGAAAGGGTGCAGAAGACAAGCAGAACACTCATTCATCAGCCTTACCTCAAGGTAACCTGCAAACCGAATCAGCCTGCCTGCCAATCAGTCTGCACAAAATGGATGCCCTTCAAAACAGCTCCCCAAGGGAATTTAGCCAAGGGTGAGAAAAGCTGGGTTTGATATGAAGGCATTTGTGTAAAACAAAGTCAGGCTGGGAATCATGAGTGGAGACATTTTTTTTTTTTCCTGAGGGCAAATCCTATGTTTAGTGTGTGCTGAGAAGATAAGTCAATGGTTTAAGCAGGTGTTGGTGTGGAATAAAGTGTTGGGGGAGGGGGATAGGCCCTGAGCCACAACAGAGCGCTGGCCATCGATGACATTCAAATACTTGAAATTAATTTGATTTTGAATAAAACAAGCGCATTTTGTTGAAGAAATCAAAAGGGGAAAAATATTTATTTGCAGTGTTTCATTTCCTATTATAAGGTGTTCACAGGATGGCCAGTTGTGTGTTCTCTTCGCATGCCCCTCACACACACTGTGGGTCCTGCTCAACGTACACACCCGCTGGGTCCCTTGCACTGAACACAAGACACCCTATTAAAGACATTCACACACATTCTTGCAGAATTCTCCCCACAGATGCGTGAACGGTCACATTGAACCTTACTGTTACTTGGTGCCTTTCTATACTGCCTAGCTCTTCATGCAAGTGAGCAATGGATGTTAACTTTGCCATGCCTGCTTGTCACATTATCAACATATACAGTGAAGCAACAGGAAACCTAGGCCAGGATTTCAGATCGTGTACAGGCTGTCAATCACATTACTTCAAGATCACCATCGGCACTTCAGTACTGCAAAAGGCAGAGATGGGGTGCCTAGCTTGGTAGACATAAGAAGACAGCAACTGCTAAGACATAATACAGTTTCTCTTACACAGTGAGGGGAAGGATTACACTACATTCATATTCCCATCAAAACAGGGAAGAATGTTGCTACATGCCTGTCACATATGGACAGTCTAGTTTTAGCTAAATATTTCCTGAAATGAAGAGAAAAAAAAAAACATTTGTGAGATCACTGCCAAAGTCTCCTCTCTCTCCTTGGCAACATGTAAAGCATACATGTTTTCTTATTTTCTTTTAAACCAAACCTAATTAAAAGTCATCTTTTTTTTTAATGGGAGCAGCACAACCTCCCTGGCCGCTTCAGAGCACATGTGTTCAAAAACTCAAAATCCCAAGTAAATCCTTGATGAAAAAAAAGAATTTGCTAAAATTCTCTCCCCCATGCGAGTACACAGTAAGTTTTTGCAATGTGCATTACGTACGCATTATGGGAACATGTTTTGAATAAGATTAACGTTCCGTTTTATTTCTGAAGCCCCTTGAACTTGGCCCAGTGCATCATGCCAATCTGTAAACTTCCCCAAAAGATTTCTGGACAGCAGGTTCAAAGCTGCACTCTGGACAGGCACTGCAGTAGAGAAGAACTTTCTTTTTCGCTCCTTTGAAAATGGGTCACTTTTGTGCTGGTCCAAATTGTGACAACAGTATGACTACTGGCTCTTTCACTTTACACCTCCAAAGAGAAACGCTCTGGTTGGTAGCCACAGAGTACGAAGTAAACACACCTGTGAAGAGTCATTGTTTGGCAGGTCACCCAAGGCGCACTTTTTGCTCCTGGCATGAATGTAGACAAGAGAATGGGTTCATAGAACTCAATAAAAACTGACAGGAAGCACAGGTTGCAGCATTTTTAGGAGAACATCAAAAGATGTCTGGCTATTACTGCAGGTTTCCTGTTTTCCAAAGCAGATTTACCAGGGATTTTTAAGGTGTAAATGATTGTCCCATAGGAGGGCGTTTAAGCCTGCTGAGGGGCTGTAGAGGGAGTTCAGTTTCTCAGTACCAAAATGATTAGCACTAAACCATCAGCAAGTTTAAGCTATACACAAATTTAAAAAATGACTTTAAATAAGGTATGGGTTGAAAACAGTGAACCTATAATTTACAAACACGTCCCTTTGTGTGTACTTTTCCAAAAAGAAGCAATACATAAATAAATAAATAAATAAATAAACCGTAATATATTTGACTGTGCTGAACATCTTTTGAAAGGGCTTGTGAATTCTTCCCAAGCTGTGACAACCATGTTTCCGACTGCACAGTAGACAGGTTGGGAACATCACTGCACAAAGGCTCTCAGTTCAGCAGGAGCCCTTTACTTTACACTAGATCACAATCACACAGTTCCAGCGAAGGAACATTTGGCCTGACTGTGGTGACAATGCAGCTGCATTTCTACACAAGTGCTTCAACTTGAGTGGGAGAACCTGTCTGGCGTTGTAGAAGGTTGGTCAAAGGCAGGTACCACGTGCCCTTTAAACGGCTCTGAAGTGGCAGCAGTACGTGACTTTTACGCTTCATTAGAGCCGAGAGCCAGAACAAGGCATTAAGAGTGAGCCAGTGGCTGGAGGTCCTTCCCTTGAACGTGCAGCAATTAGACAGCTAATAAAAAACACCTTCAGGTGTGTACGATTTTTTTGTCTCCGATATATTGCAATATGAGTACGAGAAACCTGCTGATTACAAAGATCGACTTTTCAGTTGGAAATCCATCCATTGATAAAATGGACGGTCAGGTTTATGCAGGGGTCTGTTGTCTGGCTGGTCCATAGAAGCAAAAGTTGTTGCATGAAAAAAAATTTGCCACATATCTCGGTAATGATGCTGAAACAATAAATCGTGAAAAAAAAAGCTGGCCTACTAGACTTTGAGTAATCTCCAAACCTTCTGAGGCCTTCCTTCTTCTCGTCGCTGGTCAGACAGACGTCCAGGTGTTTATTAATGTGCTGAGGAGAAATGCCCAGTCCACAGACGGGACACTCCACTGCAATACAAGACAGAAGCAGGAGACAACAGTCTGGTCAACTCCACTGACAAAGAGAGCTTCTACAGACACAGTTCTGTCATGAAAACCAAGCTGATAGCTGTTTATCTTTAGCAATTAATTAAAATTAAAGGTAATTAAATAAATATAAACATATTTAAAAGTAACCGAATATGTAGGATTAGCAGCTAAATCTAATATTGTGCTGAAAAACAAGGGACATCTGAACAATTTTTCACACCACAATCCCCATGAGGTGGAAAGCAAATACTAAAAATGCAGACAGAGTGACTACAGCAGTCGTTCCATTTCATTCAAGGTTGAAGCGTTTTCTCTAGCCAGTTCAACATCTTTTTAAGACTCGGTATCATGGCAGACACAGAACTACTGCAGAACTACACCTCAAGGACCAACTGATCTACAACATGGCAGCCGCGTGATTAAAAGTCAAAAACAAAATGCGTATATTCATCTGACGCAAAGAAGCAGTGTGCCGGCACCTTAACTACAGTCAGAACAGACAGTGGCAGGTAAGTGCTAGGGTTCAAGGCTCAGGGGAGACGAGGTTTTATCACAACCCCATAACCACCAATGGGGAACACCCACTCAAATGTGCAGGTCACCTCAGCAGGACTCTGCTGCCATAACGCATAAACACGGGGTCAAATACGAGTCAATTTAGAACAGAGCGGAAACAAAGGAGCATAGTTCCACATGACCACTGAGTGAGCCCTGAAGAGGTGCATAACAGAGAGGCATCATTCAGGCTGTGTGCTCACAGGTGCACTTCACACACTCCAGCTCCTTCCTACAGTGGAGTCCATTTCCTACGAGGACCCGGGCAGGGTGATTTAGAGTGGACCGAAACCGCATGCATAATGAGCTGAGGGAGCAGTTAGTGTAATAAGCAGCTAGCTTCCAGCCCACCTCAGTACCATCACTATTGTTTTACTAGGGACCCATTTCACAACTTGCACTGAATGTACCAAAATGTTTTTACAAGTGCTAAACAAAATCATAAACCACAAGAGGTCAAGACAAGGAAAATATGACTTTAGATTAAACTATGCATAGATGAGGGACTACATTTATTTTTGCATTCATGTTTGCTCTGACTAGAGTTCCTCTGATGTCTTACATATACAACTGGTGTAGTCTTTTCACCATAAAACCGGTTCAATTAAGATGCAAGAACAAACCAGTGGCTTTTCAGGCCACAGAAAAGTGCCATAACAGCCTGGAACATGTTTCGTTAGCACTCCGAACAGGCGGACACAGAGGAGGGCATCACCTTTGACCACAGGCTGAGCCATCTGCGATGTGGAGGGGGAAACACACACATCCATCTTCTCCTCTTTCAGGCCCGTTGCGTCATCCTCTGGACCCTCCTTTTGGGGCTCATTGGGGTCAGTGACACACACGTCCATAGGCTCCTGTTTGACAGGGCAGAGGGGGCCGGAGGCCACCTGCGACCCCACTGAGACAGCAGGAGAGCGCTTTTGGAAAAAGCGAGTCAGGGGGGTGCCCTCCTTCCTGGGCCCCTGCTGCCTTGCTGCCTTGCCACGGATCTCCACGGAGGGCGTCTTGGGGGATATCGGGGGGGAGTCGAAAAGGGCCCGGGACAGCTGCTGCCTTCAGAGACACAAGCAGTGGAAGAAATAGAGCAAGACATTAAAGTTAACAAGACAAGAAGCCTTAACACCATAACACACACACACACACACACACACACACACACACACAGGAAGAGAGAAACTAAAGTCACATATGCAGCCAAAACCAAACACGGTGCTATCTTGTGGAAGGAGACGAGGGCTCTGGATGTGTGACACTACAGAGCGACAATCCACTAGCTAACTGCCCCATAGAGTAAATGTTTGGGCTTGAACTACACACATCTCTCACTTTTACTGCTGTGTGCGCACATAGGGGTGGAGGGAGGGAGGGAGGGGGAGAGAGAGAGAGAGAGAGAGAGAGAGAGAGAGAGAGAGAGACATGAGAGGCAAAGAAAATAAGTGCGCCAGTTGGCTATAACGTTGTAAATGTGGAAAGCCAACAAACAGCCCAGCTACTTGCAAGACTGTTATGGTGCTATAAAGTGGAGTCAATGAGGTGTTCGATGAGCAGCTTTCCACACCAAGACCTCTTTATTGGTATTTTGTCTGCATTAGATTAGAGGACATGCTCACTCTCTCCTCTTGACAAAACGTGCACACGCAAGTGCGTGCACACACACACACACACGCACACACTCACAAAAAGGTGGCGGGGGAGACATAGCCATCATCATGCAAATGTGTAGCCAGGACTCCTGAACTGCACAGCCTGCACTTCACGATTTAGACAGACAACTGCTTTGAAAGAGCACGCTAGCCACCTGACGTCACCATTCAGTTCTGAATATGGCCATTTAAAAAAGCATCTGGCTGAACACTGTCTGGGTGTCTTTTAGCACATGACACATAATTAACATGTACATTCAACTTATGGCATTTGTCAGTCACTCTAATACAACACAATGTTGTCTACTCAGAAAGCACCCATAGATAGCATAAACAGATTAGAGTTAAAAAGATACGCTTGAAACCTAAACCAAATTGGTAGACATTCGATAATTTAAAAAAAGCTTATTTGGGTGCAAAAATAAGTGTATGATTATGTGATACAGCAGCAGCTCCTGACACACTGAAGCTCCTGGACCTCAAAATATGGAGATCAACATCGCATCAAACATCCAAAAGTGATTCTGAGGGAAACACTTGAAAAGCCATTTTTTCTGAGTGACGGCACTTTGGTCTGTGCAGATGTGACTACCCAGAAAAATACAGCAAAAGCCATTAACGTATTAATGCATTAATCCACTGCATAAGAATGTGGATTTGTTTGAATTAATTATTGAAGTAATTAAAACGCTGAAACAACCTAATACATTAAACAACTGCAGAATAATCGAACAGCACACTGAATCTACTAAATTTGGTTTAGCAATAGATTTAAACTATTTTGCACTTACAAGTCAGTAAGCCAATAACAATTCAGGTACTCTAATCTAAAGCATTGCTGTAATCTGTCAGGTTTATGTATATGGAAGTTGGACAACTGAAGAGGATGTACTTCAGACTACCAACAGAGAAGGTTCCTGCTGTCAGCCCTGCCTTCAACATAAGGACTAAACGAGAGAATTTAACAAGAGAAAGATCAGAGTGGTAAATCAGAATGGCTTTCATGGTCCAAATCTAATGGCACTTTTACACTGCAGTGAATGGAAATACTGGTTTAGCCTCCTGCTGGCCATTTTGGAGGATGTCACTAAAAATACAAGTTAATCTGTCCATAGAAAGAACATCAGAAAAACAACTTAAACCAGCCAAGTACCCAGTCTCACACACGTCATATGCGCCAACTATTAGACACCATCTTCCATGTTTCATTTTTTTGATGTCTCTGTATTCACCCTGCTGTGTGATGAAAAATACAGAAAAACTTGACAACAATATTAATCTTTGCTTCCAACTTGTCAATGATTTCAGCTTGTGGTTTGACGTGATATGATGGAATGCACCACACAATGCTGATTGGATGCTGTCCAGCAACACTTTGCTTCTCATTTGCATAAAGTTGAGAAAAGCTCAACTTTTCAACATTCGCTTCGTTTGGTTGAGAACGCGCTGGCGTTCCCGTAATTCTCGGTGCACAACTGCTGACTCTCTCTACAGAAATGAATGATAAAGTGGGATGAAAAAAAAAAAAAAAGAAGTGTCTGGCTTCACTGCAATGTAAATGTACCTTTAGGCATTGACAAAATACTGCAGGTATATTTTTTTGGCCTCGATTGGTCCCTCAGCAAAATACCCCAAGACTGCAAACAAACTAATCCTCATCTTTATTCATTACACATCATTAGATTTATATAATATATTACACACTGTGTGTGAGAACATACTGATTACCATCCCCTGCTTCCCTACGTCTTGTAGACTTCTATCTCTATCCCTTCTCTATCTGTTTTCTGTATGACATTTGTAGCCATTTTTTATTTAAAGCAGTGCTGTACATGAGTGTTAATGGATAGTTAAATACAACTCATATTAGAATGCAAACATGTGCTTCCCTTTCGCATTAACAATTTAGCAATAAACTGGCAACACACTAGACTTCCAATCCAGTTGCAGTGACCTCAGTCTAATACATTATTACTTAATATCATGGTAATATAAGACCGGTGCAAAATGGATGGTTCCTATTGTCCTGAGCATTTCACCCACTTGGACTCCATTCATTTCCATGCATAAACAAACAGGCTGACCACAAACATGGAGGATAAGCAGCACCATACGCTGAAACGTCCAAACAACAATGGAGCAATTCAATCGTGCATGCAGATGATCTAAGTGAACTCAGCAAATGTGACTGCATTTTATGCAAATAAAGCAGAACTAATTCCACACCGCCCCCTCACCCATCAGAACCCCCCACTTCTCTTAGAACTTCTTAAGAGTACAAGCAAACAATATGTTTGTTGTCATTTTTAAAGAACTAGCTGTTTTATGTTTCAGTTTTGGCACACAGGAGGAAGACAACAAGCCAACCATCTTAATCGATCACAAAACAGCTCCTGCCCAAACTCGATTCTTTCAGAAAATCAACACAACTGCAAATATTGCCATTGATCAACAAACTAAGTTTCGAACACAAACAACGAGACTGTCGCAGCCGGTGAGACAGCAAGGGGCAAGATGCTTCCTGCATCCAGATGGTTCGGTGAGTGTATTGATCACACAATGGAGGAAGGCCAGGGAGAGACCTGAGCAGACGGGTCATACCCTGTGGCAGGGCGCTAAAGAAGTCAATACTCAGGCTAGGTGCCTAATTGCATTCCCTCCAACCCCCAGGTGCCTACAACAGTGTAATCAGGTGAGCTCACTGAAACAAGCAAATCCAAATAACCAGCAGTGTTGCACGATATACCGATATACTGTACTTTTAACTTTTCTGAAAAAGTACCATGGAACTATAGTTTTAAAAGCAGTACAACAAGCATTTTGGGGAGGAAAGAAAGGAGAATTTTTATCACGCCAATGGCTATATGGCTAATAATGTCTCTTTAAGCACAATGCTGACAAGAGTGACATTGCTATTGGTGCCCGAGTTTGTAATATGAGCCACTTGGAGATGGCAGCGGTTTCAGCAGCAATGTGAACTCACTGACAAAGTGGCCACAAAAGTGGAATATGGAAAGATTTTGGTTTGAAAGGACCAGAGTTAAAAACTGTATTTACCTGGGCTCTTCTGAAAGAAGAGAGTTCGGTACATAGAACTGACATACAGTGAACAATGGTATGTCAGTTAGTCAACTCATTCAAATGGAAACAGGGTCATTAAAGAAAAGACCAATTCCAAAAATGCTAGACTGTTACGTAACAGTCTTGACTAATTTACAGTCATAGTCCTGTGGTAGGGAACTAGTCTTGTGACCGGAAGGTCGTGGGTACGTTTCCCAGGCCTGAGGCCATGACTGAGGTGCCCTTGAGCAAGTCACCCAACCCCAACTGCTCCACAGGCGCCAGGCTAGGTCTGCCCACCGCTCTGGGCACGTGTGCACCACAGCCCCCTAGTAATCACTAGTGAGTGTGTGTGTGTGTGTGTGTGTGTGTGTTCTAACTGTACAGATGGGACAAATTTAAATTGTCAATTCATGTTCTACCCCAAGAAATACGAACATGTATTTGTACAGCTGAAACTTCAACAGTTCTGCAGGTGTAGAGACAATCTCACACTGAAAATGACCCCCAGGACATGACCCCCAACACCGTGGTACTGGAACGGGCCAGCATGGGCAGCGTTCACTCCATGCTGTGCAAAAGACGCCTTCAGTGGCTCGGCCATGTCAGACGGATGGATGCTGGTCGCATTCCTAAAGACCTCCTCTACGGCGAGCTGTCAGTAGGCTCCAGGAGGGCAGGGCGCCCAAAACTGCGCTACAAGGACGTCTGTAAGAAAGATCTTAAAAAGTACGACATCGACATACAGTCGTGGGAGAGCCTAGCGGAAGACCGCCATGCTTGGCACCTTGCTGTCAGGCAGGGAGCAAAAGACCTAGAGGCAGCATGGTTATCAGTCGCCACAGACAAACGAGTTTTAATTCAGTCTTATTTAAGTTTAATCAGTCTTAATGGTCCAATGAACTTAATTTAAAAACCAGGACATTTCCTCACTTAAAAAAAACCCGGGAGAGGATGTGAAATACGGACATGTCCCAGCAAATACGGACGTTTTGTCACTCTATCGTACTAGGAATACATTTAGCAGCTAAGTTATCATTACTGACCTGCGCGTTAAGTGTTTTGCATTGAGGTTGTAACGAAGGGTGGAAGTGCTCCTGTGATAAGCGAACTCCTTCCTGCATAAAGTGCAAATAACACTATTTGTGTTTGTACTTCCATTTGGAAGTTTCTTATATTTAAATTTCCCATCCACCAGCGTAGCCTCTTCAATCATCTCCATCATGCTCATCTTATTGTGCATCCATATAATCTGTATGTTTGGAACTCGTGCACTGAGAAACATTCCACAGAGCAAAAGTGTCTCAGGCGTTAAATGCGTTAATTTTTTTTGTTCGTTAATTTTCCTGTAATTAATTAATCGAAATTAACGTGTTAAAGTCCCACCACTAATATAGATATATAAATAGTTATATAAATCCAATATTTAAGATGTAAATGTCAATCCCCGTCATATCAACAAGACAACTCGGAAGCTAACTAGGTACAGGCACTAGGTATCAGCTGCTCAGAGGTAACCTTTTCATACCCTAGTTTTTTCCTAACAATTTTATGCCCACCACAGTACTAGTATTTGGCAAGACATCTAGTCAATACGTTAAAATTAGTCTTAATTTTAGAACTTAAGTACATTCCAATGCAAGCTCAAACATATATGGTTGTATGTCTAAATGCACAATGCTTTTAATGTACTTTATGGTGGTGAGATTAAATGCTTAGGTAATGCTTAGTATAGGTAATGTCACATACTAGCTAACCTAGCAAGATCCTAGATATTTGAGTGGAAAAAGGACGAGAACCTTTAGGATTAGCTAATCCTACAGGATGAATTTTCAGTCAGGTTTGGCCAATCAATGGGATGACAACAGGGGTGTGAATGGGCATACCATATGGAGAACACTGAACAATAAATGGTGTACATGGCACGGTTGCAAGGGTGAAGGCCGCTGCTCTCCAGAAAGAGCACTATTACAATAGCCTTCTGGCTTGTCCATGTAATCTGTAGCAAACTACAGACAGGGAAGATGGATTTTTTGAAGGTGGATGGGACCAAAATAGATTTTGTTTTAAATGAGAAGTGGTTTTTTAAGGAAAACACTGCATTCCAGCATAAAAACCTCATCTGTGCTTTGCTGCATTTGGGCCAGGATGGCTTGCCCTCATTGATGGAACAATGAACTACAATTAATGCCAGCAAATTCTAAAGGAAAAATGTCATGCTACCTGTCCATGAGCTGACTCAAGAGAATGTGGGTCACGCAGCCAACAACCCTAAGCACATAAGTCACTATCAAAGAATGGTTAAGAGACTGGAATTACCAAGTGAAAGTCTTGGACTTAATCCAATAGAAACGTTGTAGAAGGTGGTCATGGTGCTTGCCAGCCATGGAGCAGTGGAGTTTCTGCTGAACAACAGTCAATAGTGGTGATTTTTAACCCATATGGAAAAGAAAATCAAAACCTTCTCCACAAGAACATGTTTTTAGCACATTATGATATCCAAAAGAGCATCAATAAAGCCAAAGACTTTGGACAGATGAGGCAAGAAACCTGCAGCACAAGATCTGACTAGTGCAAGAGGATCTGCAGGTCGTTGTTTCTTGCGGACCTACCTCACCAAGCAGAAAGACTCAGGAAACAAAATTTTTTTATGGTAGGCAAGTTGTTACAAGTTGCATTAATCAAAATGTATACATCTTTCATTGTGGATTTGAGCTATTTGCATACCAAGTGCATCCTTTTTTGAAGAATATTCTTTAAAGCTGTGAGTGTTAGAAAATGTAATATTGTGATAATTATTGAGATCAATAGAGAAGAACGTATTGTGATTACATTTTTGGCCATATCACTCAGCTCTACTGTATAGCACCTTTAAAAATGGACAAAGAACAAGCCTCCTAAACACAGAAGCACCACACAAGTACTGCTTTAATATGTCAACCCTGGCCAAGCACTGATAATTCAGAGACAAACAGGTGAGGGTTGACTAGTTCAGTCACCTGTTATATCTATGTAAGAAATATGGTGAGATCAAAAAGCATCTCAATTTTAGTAATATAGGTACTCTATTTATTCATGAATATAATGTACATTTGTGCATAGCCTACATATTTAGTAGAAGAAAGTATCATTCATAGACCTATTTGGATGACATTAAATTTGTATGGGGTGCTGGGGAAATTTGTTCTTTTACAAGTGCTCCTCTGCAATTTCTTTCCAGATACACCATATGTGCCTTTTCCTCCCTCCTTCCCTGGGAAAATCACAGGCTGAATTACTTAGTTTCACCTAACTTAGCACCTGACTTTAGAACTTGTCTAATTATCTAAACAGATGTGGCTTTGCTCTTGGTGAAAAAAAAAATAAAAATCACACCACCACAGGCTCTTAATAAAGCACAAACATCTGTTTTTCATGATTCCATATTTTTTTCCTCAGAATTGAGTGATTTCATATTTTTTCCCCTGTGCATGCTCAATAAAAGTTCCCTGTTCCCATTTTTAAGAAAGGGGACTGGAGGTTGTGCTCCAACTTTCAGGGCATCACACTCCTCAGCCTCACCGGTAAGGTCTATGCAGGGGTACTGGAGAATTGAGTCTGGTCGATAGACGAATCTGTTACAAGAGGAACAATGTGGGATCCATCCTGGTCTTGGAACACTGGACCAGGTTTTCACCCTTGCGAGGGTCCTAGAGGGTGCATGGGAGTTCGCTCAACAAGTCCACGTGTGTTTTGTAGATTTGGAGAAGGCATTTGACCGTGTCCCTTGAGGATTCTCTGGGGGTTGCTCCAGGAGTATAGGGTACCGGGCCTGCTGCTACGGGCTATCCAATCCCTGTACGGAGCAAGAGCTTGGTTCGCATGGCCGGCAGCAAGTCAGACTGCCCTTTGTCACTGATTCTGTTCAAAACTTTTATGGGTGTTTGGTTTGGGGGCCTCAGGATTCCGCGTCTCCTTTTTGCGGATGATGTGGTCCTGTTGGCATCATGAATGAATGAATGAATGAATGAATGAATGAATGTTCGATTTATATAGTGCCTTTCCAAATTCCCAAGGCGCTTTACAATTTAACACAGGTACGAGTCACAGACAACCAATCACACATACACCGGCGAGAAGCGGCAGCCAATTGCGCACAGCGTACTCTCTACCGGAAGCCACAGCCCCCTGGAGGACTGAATGAGGTGCAGGAAGGGGAGAGAGGACAGACCCTAGTGGCAGAGCCCCATCCAACACTGGGCATACAAGCAAACACACCCTCACTCACTCAGACACTACTTTTTATTGAACATAGAGACACAGACACACACTCAGGGAGAATTTGTCAGGGAATCAGGGAGGGCCAATTTACCTAACCTCCATGTTTTTGGACTGTGGGAGGAAACCGGAAATCCCGGAGGAAACCCACGCAAATGCAGGGAGAACATGGAAACTCCACTCAGATAGGGACTTGAACCCAAGACCCCCGCGCTGAGAGGCAAACGTGCTAACCACCAAGCCACCGTGGTCATCAGGCTAAGACCTACAGATCTCGCTGGATCAGTTTGCAGCCAAATGAGAGACGGTCAGGAGTCCTTGCCTCAAGTAGAGGAGTTCAAGTATCTCGGGTTCTTGTTCACGAGCGAGGGAAGGATGGAACGAGAGATTGACAGGCGTATCAGTGCTGCGGCTGCAGTGTTGCAGACACTACCAGACCGTTGTGGTGAAGAGAGAGCTGAGCCAAAAGGCAAAGCTCTCAATTTACTGGCAATCTACACTCCAACTCTTACCCATGGTCACGAGCTCTGGGTAGCTGACAGCAAGAATGAGATCACGAGTACAAGCGGCTGAAATGAGTTTTCCCCGCAGGGTGTCCGGGCTCTCACTTAGAGATAAGGTACGGAGCAAGATCATCCGTGGGAGGCTCGGTGTATAGAGCCACATAGAGAGGAACCAGTAGTGGTGGTTCAGGCATGTCCAACTGGGAGAAGACCAAGGGTGGAGACGTATGACAATTTTCAGTTTTATTGAGGAAGCCGATGTGCTCTCAGCTTAGAGGTGCTTGCTGCTTGGAAGCAGAGTTGAGTTGTAACATTAATTTTGTGTTTGATTAATTATTTTGTGTGTGTGTGTTTGTTATTCAGGCCAGTCTCCTGAAACCAGCTGCTTTTCTGATGGTGTCTCAGCAGGACCTCCTGCATCTTCGCTGTGGCTTTACCAAGACGTTCATACCCAAGCTCTACCAATGTGTGTGTGTGCAAATGTGCCATATTTTGTCAATTGTGATTTTTACACCCCAATCGAAATTTGTCCTCCGCTTTTAACCCATCTGTGCAGTCAGAACACACAAACACACACTAGTGATTACTAGGGGGCTGTGGAACACACGTGCCCAGAGCGGTGGGCAGCCCTAGCCCGGTGCCCGGGGAGCAGTTGGGGTTAGGTGCCTTGCTCAAGGGCACCTCAGTCATGGCCTCAGGTCTGGGAATCGAACCCACGATCTTCCGGTCACAAGACCAGTTCCCTAACCGCCAGGCCATGACTGCCCACAATGGCTGCCAGAGCCATCATATAGATTGGGTGGATAACTTGGATACCATGAAATAGGTTCCCAGAGGACCTGATGCAGTCACTGGAGAAACTAAAAATGCCTAGACCAAGAATGAGAAGGGAAATGATCCGGATTGTGGTACATGAGATGATACAAAGGGGTTCTTGCATAAGTAAACAAAACTACTGAAGCTGCCAAAGATGGTTACAAACAACCCTGAATCTCTACAATACAGAAGAGAGAGAGACGTGGTATGGGCCAGGGTATCACTATAGTCAAGCAACTGCAAAATAGTGTAGACAATGCAAAGTGATCCAAGACCCCTAAAATAAGAAAACGAAAGCATTGTGTAACAAGGTTAAGAAAAATGCTTATTGTTTTTGTTGTTAAAATTCCACCAAATCCTGATTTTTGTATAAATACTTGTTTTGTGTTCCATGTATTTCATATGTGTACTGGGAAACCTTTTATTTTAAAGAGTTGGTGAATTGTGTACTGTTCCTTTAAGTGACGCAGCTTTGCTTGGCGCCACCGCGTATTTACCTCACTCTGAGAATAGTTATCTGAGAGGAGGTACGTAGCTCTGATGGTCGTGCTTAAAACACATATTTTTCTGTGTAAACAACATAAAATGGGCAGTAAACAGTGTTAAATGTTAGAATCAGGGTTGTGAACGTGTAAATGTGCAGTAGCTTGAAAGCGAACTTTATAACATGTCTTCCATGTCGAGTTATCACTGACACATGTGCTCTGTGGCCGTATGCCCCCCATGTGCATTTCTGCTAACAGGAGGCTGATAACCTGCGTGTATGAGAGCAGTGTGTATGTTCGCTTCAGAGCTTGTCTGTCTGTTTATACAGGTATGTAGCTGCCTCATTTATATCTGTTCACCGTTTAAGACCTGCATTTATTAAGTTACAGTGTTCTTGATAACTGTATTAAGTATATTGTATATGAGCTGGTTTTAAGTCAGAGCGGGTTTTTGTCACCATGACATTCAAATTTCTTTTTATTTAATATTCATGTGTAGAATGCCACACTCTGAGAATAGTTATCTGAGAGGAGGAGGCTGATAACCTGCGTGTATGAGAGCAGTGTGTATGTTCGCTTCAGAGCTTGTCTGTCTGTTTATACAGATACCACCAGCCATATTAAAGAACCCGAACCAGCAGAGGCCCTGCTCCGAGTCTTTCCTTATGCATCACAGATTCCCCAGAACACAACGCAGAGTATTTATGGGTTAACGGGAGTGCGGACGGACAGTCCTGACCACAGTAAAGTGTAGATGCACACCTGTTACAATTGCACTGATGAGTCTGACACAGATTAAGTCATTCTAGAACAGAGAAGAGCAATCCAGGACCATTGGTGCATTAAATGGGATCTAGAAATCTTGCCCCTTGGAGAGACTCGAGAGTCAGAAAGAGAAGAAAGAAAAACTGAAGATGTCTTAGCAAACCGATGTAAAATCACAGGAGGTCATACTTCTAATGAGGGCAACTTTCTACACACGGCATAAAGAAGTCAGCCAGGGGAAAAATATAATAATCCTCATGGAAGAGTGGCCATGTCTGTTCAATGAACTTGGCATGGCTATCCACTTTAATGAACTTTCTGGAATTGAGCTTAGAGATACTTTCAAACGAAACATGGACCTGAAGGCGAAATGGCTCCGGGACTACATGAATACTGTGTGTGAACAGTTTCTACAGGCTGTAATGAAATTTAAAGCGATAAGGGGAGAGCTGAGTGGTTGCTCTGACGACATCAAAGAGATGCTGTCCTACTTTAATGAGAAGAAAGATGTGATGTTCTGCTATGTGGAGGACACATGCTTAGCAGGGGAAGTACAGACGGAGCAAGTTCATTTGACTCCCACCACTGTTGTATGTGATAAGTTAACGTGGCCTTAAAAAAAACTGTACATTTGTGTCCACTAAACCTGCACATACACGGTCATCTGCATTGATAAGCAATTTAACTGAACTTGAAAATTTCAATATATATTAGCTGATTGTTTTGTGAAATATTTCAGAAACATCGTTTTTTGTTTGTTTGTTGCTTTTTGAAAAAGATGAACCTGCAATGCTTTAGGACATACAGTTCATACAGAGCATGGATGGAAACATTGTTTAAGACATCCCCCTCCTTCATTTCTGCCCTCTGCATGATGTTTGGGAGCTATTAATGCTTCAATATCCATTACCCATTAGAGTTGACATCAACCCTGGAGTTTCTGCAGAGGTGTCATTTTTTATTAACATTTTCTGCCAATCTGATCTGAAACAACTTTGCTTTGACTGCAGTGACTTATGGTTTAATGGATGATTTACAATTGTATTATTGTCTCTAAAATATCCAGAGAAGGGCACTAAAGTAGAAAAGCCAAACACCTTTTGAATATTTTTTAAAACAAAGCATTTGCTCTGCACTTTGGTCTCCCATCCACACAAACAATCTGCATTGTTTTCTTAACTAAGAGTGTGTGGGTGATTGAGACATAGCAGCATCGCAACAAAAAGAAAGACACCAAAAATAAATAAATAAATAAATAAACAAACAGAAGTGCCAGTCCACCAAGAAGGCCTTTGGCAAGTAAATGCCAAATAATAAAATGCAATAAGTTAACACAAGTAAATGTGCTCTTGAGCGTTTCCATTTCTGTTCCAAATATATATGATATGATCGAATATTTCCTGATATTGCAATTTCTACAGGATTAAAATGTTTATTTCTACCAGTGTTTTATAGTAGCAAAACGTGCCAGAGTGTCCAGTGATGTGGAGGATACAGTCCATAGAAATTATTGACATGGTGGACTCGGACAAGACTAAAATGATGGAGGAACACAGCTCCTCCCCATGTGAAAGTAATCCTGTCCAAATAGGGCTTCTGTCTGTAAGATTGGTGGTGTGCCTTCCTATTATAAACATCACAGTTAAAAGCATTAGGAGTTACCTTGCACTTTGGAAGCTCTGAACAAGATCATCCAGTATCCTGTTATTCCTCAGATCTTGTTCTGTCATATGCTGAAATGAAAGTCAGAACTTCGATAAATCTGTGCTCAATAAATGTATTATTCCAGAAGGCATGATTCTGCCTATAGGACTCTCGGACAGTATTATAAGGATCATAAGTTGCTGTACGAACTTAAGGACATTTGCTTTAGCTAGATAAGTTGAACACATACTCACCGTGTTACAAACAGGGCACAATAACTTGTAGGAAAGAAATTTCCGTATACACAGTGAACAAACTGTGGACAAACCGAAAGAAACGTTTCATTTCTTAATCATAACCATATCACTTGATCTGTCAAAAAGAAATATTATCCAGATTCTTCGAAGGGAAACATCAATGTCTACATAACCGTTATAACCTATGAGTTATGCTACGTTTGAATAAGTTAACTCAATTATTTGAATAAGTTAGTTAGCTAACTTATTTCCCCCCTTTTCAAACCATGTCATAGTCTGGCTAATAGTTAGTTATGTTAGACAAGAGCTGGTTATACGTACAGTTATGAGAACACGGGGTCATCATGGAGATGTTCAAGAAGTCAAAGCAAATGGGACATCGGAGCAAGTTGTCTACAGTCTGTGAACAGATTGATTAAAAGCGTCAGACTCCAGGATCAATGCTAGCTATGCCAGTTAGTTTGCTGTTCCACCAAGAAGGCAGCTGACATTGACAATGTCATATTGAACGAGTTGAAACTGTCAGTACTCTCACAATACTGTATCAGGATGAGAAGCAAGATCAAGTGTTCAATGATCTTCATCCTAACAAACGAAGCATCGAGACCCTAGCCAGCTAGCTACACTCCTACTCCATTTGATCTAACGAGACGTTTCGTGTGAACTTACTTTGAGGCAAGACAGGTTCGGTGGTAAATCCGCCTCACTTGAATGAGACATTATTAATCACCAAACAATAATTCGTGCAAATAAACAATGTTTAAACTGCTGGGAGAGAACACCGAACCGTCTTTCACCAGCAGCAAGCTAATAGCCCGCGCACATTTTTACACTCTACAACAACGTCACTTCCTGTCACCGAGCTTGGGGCCTGTTGTTTTGCTTATGGATACTTGCTGACTTCTAATTAATGATTAAATTGAAATTGTTATTTCAATTATTAATTAAATACATTAAATTGAATTCTTATTTCATTAAACAATTGGAAGCTAGTAAGTCCTTGTTATCAAGCACAGTCATTTCCCCAGGCAGCACACATATTGCCATACCCATATTAATATGCAAGACAGGTATGGAGCTTTTTAGCAACCATTATTACAAAAATGGTTATGACATCAAAGTGTTCAGAGAAATTTATTTTTCACATGGTCTTTGAAGAGAACAAAGGAAAGCCTACAGAGATCTAATCTGTCAAACATGAATGAGGACAGATCAAAAGATCATGCACCATAAAAGAGTTGTCAAGGCATTCAAGTACAACTGCAGATTATAGGTACGTTTTAAAATGGACAAAGTGGATTAAACCAGGATTAAACATGATTATGGATTTATTTATGTTCTTAACATGTAGCAGATTTATCATTTGCAGCTTTCTTTGTATTCTCTGGTGTTTGACCATTAAGTGGTCCTTTTATTTAGCTTTTTTATAAGGTGAATGTATTGGCACCATTATTGGTCTGACTGGTATGTTATGAATGAGAAGGGATCTTCAATAGGGAAACCACCATCACCAAATTTGTATTTAATAGGTACAATATTAATAAACATATTCAGCCTCCGTCAGCATCAGCTTTGATGTGGTTTGTTTGGCACTTGAAAAATGTTGTCACTGTTTGTCAGGAGCCTTTAAATGTCCTGTGAGCTTTTACAGCATCAGTGAATAGTGTAATACCACGTAGCTGTATAAATATGCATATTTGTCTCATTCCCCTCATTGCAATCAGGATCAAAAGTTTGTAGTTGCTGCTTAAACCTACATTGAAATGGTTAAGAAAATTGCACTTCATGAACATCTGCTTGTGAATCAACAGTGATGTGCTGAATATTTTGTACTCTACATTAATGACATCTAGAAGATGCCCTTTTCTAGAGCAACTGACAAAAGTGTATAAGGTTATAAGTGTAACTTCAATCATTTATAGTTGTATAATTCAGGATGCTACAAGAAAAGATATTTCAATAACAGCATGATTATTGGACAATTAAAAAATGCACAAAAAATTTGTCCTCTGTCTGCATTTGAAGACAACTTTAAACTCTACTGTTGGACATCCAGTGAGAGTTCAGTCCAGTGTCTGGGAGACAGGAGTGAAAGTCTTATTGCTTGTCTTCCTTGAGACATGAAGGATGGCATTTCAACCTGAGCGGTATTTGAAGTTTGAAGTGCTTGAAGCATGGATCAGCCTTTGATCATTATCATTGTGTAGGGAGAGGCTGGTCCATTTCTTTGCTCTGTTGGTGAACATCAGGGTTTTAAAGCTGATGTGAGCAGCTACTGTAGGTCAGAGAAAGGAAAGCAGCATTTGCAGAGGAGAGCGAGATTTATTAAGGGCAAATCCCTAAGAATTGTTGTTTAAAGTGTCCAAGATCGTTTTACCAGGGTGGTCAGAGGCAGAAACATGGTAAACGAAGGCAAACACAAAAACATGACAAACTAGAACCAGCTAGAACACAAACAACAATAAATCTGACTTGAACAAAACAGCTAACAATACAGACTTGGCTATGGTAACAGACAGAGGCAAAGGAAACATGGGACTGTGTACAATAACCAGCAAGGAACAAAGAAAAACACACGATGTATACGCACAAGATGAATGAGGGCATCTTTACATTAGGAACCAGTGGGGATTGGTGCAAAGGCAGAGTACACCATGGACAGGTTGCCAGTCCACCACATGGCCTACACTCACACACACTCACACCTACTGCTAATTTAGAGTGACCAATCAACCTAACACACATGTCTTTGGACTGTGGGAAGAAACCAGAATGTCCATGGAAAACCCATGCAAGCAGAGGGTGAGCATGGAATCTCAACACAGAACAGACTGGAGTCAAACCCAGATCCCCTGGTGCTAAACACCATGCCATAGAAGGGCTAATATCACGGCTAAAAATTGATGCCGATCACAGATGTGCTATTGAGCTCCACAATCAGCAGAAGAGAACAGGTATGTTCTTGATAGAATAAGGTGTGTTTGTGTTTGGATTCATTGAGTAAGCAGGTTTGTGTGTACCGTAGTTGGAGACTGCCCAGAATTTATTGTGCCCCACCAAGCTTTCACTGGGTGTAACTAATAACCAGAGATTTGGCACTTAAAGTTTTAACATTTATTTTAATTCTATAGTTGGTTATGTAGGTCTCTAAATTTTTACCTAATAATGCTCTGTTTACATTGTTTTTAATTTTGGAACTCCCCCCCCCCCCCCATTAATTACTCTTTATTGGTGTACATGTAAGTATTCAAAATACTTTGAATTGGCCCTGTGTTTAAATATACTTGCCTTGCCTATACCCGGGCAATGAGAAGAGACTGTGCCAAATGTTTTTGTGCCAAGTGTTGTTTTATGCAAAGAAACTAGTGAACAGATATGAGACAAAGCTATGTCAGAAATGACTGCTGATTATCTCCAGTGAAGTGTTCATTATTACAGCTCTTCACCACCAAACAAAGCAAGATGCATTTTAATGTGGACCTATTGTATTATTCAGAGTGTGTGCTGAATTCTATCTCTGTTCAAACACGTTAATATTAATACTACTACTAATAACTTAATATTATTTTACTGTCACCTTGGTAGCTACCAAAACAAAATTGTCTATTCAATGAAGAATTCCTTCAGACATCTACAAACAATTAAGGTGAGGATAAATTCAAAAGGAGAAAGAAAGCTTATGTGTGTGTGTGTGTGTGTGTGTGTGTGTGTTTGCATCTGTCTTCCTCAGATTTTTTTAGCAATAACTAAGAAGACAATGATAGCAGACAGCGGGAAAGACAAAGAAAGTAGTTATCATATGCTCTTAGAATAATAAGAATCTGTCAGGGTAGCCAGTCATTTGTTTATTGTTATTAAACTCTAGTTAAAATCAAGACATTTTTTGAAAGACAACCAAAGGAAGATTTGCCCAAGGCCAAACCTAATCTTATTACTTCAAGACATGTAGACAAGAAGACATTTCATCTTCACTTAATGTCTGTCAAATGCATTACTCCCCTGGTGGCAAAGACAGGTGAGGTTCTAGTACCAAGCCAACATTTAAAATCCTTTTATATTTGTATTTGAGTTTTTATCTCGTTACCATGTGATTATTTTCAAATTTCCTAAGAAAGAAAGGAAAAGAAACAGTTAAGACTTTTCACTACTGTTTACTGGTTTACTGTGATCATTTAATGCTTACTAATCACATGTTGCACATGAATGAATGAACTTTTTTTTTTTTCAAAAAATTATATGGTTTTCTTTTGAGGAAAATATGTTATTTTAATTAAGGCACTAAGAATGAGAGGTTAAATGAGAATTTAAACCATTGTTGAAATCTATCAACATGTATTTCTCGATCTGCAGCTCAGTTAACAGACGAACGCTACAACATGAAAATCAGCAGACTAATCACTTGAACTTCTGATATGGATGCAACAAAAGCTCAGGTCTGCGCTTTGTAATTGCTGCTTGCTTCCAGCAAAACTACTGAACCAGCATATTCAGTATTCCAGTAGTCAAACACACTGTGATTAATGGGTAATATATGGACAAGGCATGCACTGCATGCATCTGAGGAAAGAAAGTATGCACTCACATTAAAATAGGCAATTTATCACAGTCTGCTATCAGTGTGTAACTTTGGACCTGAATACCCATTTAAGACTATTTTTGATTCACAATCAGTAGCCCTCTCACGACTGAGGACATAATTGCTCAAATTATTTTAGCTGCTTAATTACTGTAGTAAATATTGAATGTTAAAACAAAGGACGCTTGCATGTTTAGTACATGTTTCTCCCCAGATCTGTATCACTACAGACCAACATCACCAGCACTATGCCTGATTGGGAACATTGCAACTTCTGGGAGAGCACACTGTGGGAGAGATTGACAGCGCCCCTAGTGGCATCTACAGGTATTGTATACTGTCAAATGAACAATTACATTTTAGTGGTTTAGTGGTACTTATTTCTTATTTTTCATCTTCCCGTAGTCCCAGACTTGGGTCAGTAGTTTTGGGTCGATTGCAGACCTCGAATTCCAGCACTTACCTAATTTCAGGCCTAAAGTCAACATATTTAAGTTCATGGTTCAAGTTCAGTCCTGGATTTATAAATGTGAATTCATTTAACTACAGGATTCATCGGCTTTATGGATAGGGTCTGTATTCATGGCCAGAAATGGAGCGGGGTTGTTCTCCTCTGTGCATGACTGTATGAAGGAATTCACAAGTTCATTTTCTCTTTTCTGTCAGTATTGTGGAAATGCTGCTCTCAGTCTAACAGGGGAACACACAAAGCAGCCTCATTATATGTGTGTATGAACATATAATATATAGCTCAAAGCAGAGTAACCAATCTAACCATGCTTCATTGGACTGCCCATTTATTTATATATATATATATATATATATATATATATATATATATATATATATATATATATATATATATATATATATATATATATATATATATATATATATAGCTTTTGTGGGAAAGACTGACAGCGAGGCGCACATCATTGAACCCCAGGGTTGCTCTCCCCAGCTGACGCACAAAGGCACAGAGCTGCCTGTGAAAATAAAAATGTGTATAAAAATCTTATTTTCCCTAGTTAGTAGAGCTAGATCCTTAAGTCCTAGAGGTCCTGGAGGCTGGAGACAGAATAATTCTGAATGGATTCTTGTGCAAGAACCAATTCTTGAGAGGAATGTCACAGCAAGGTTAAATTAGGTAGAAACATTTGTGATTTTCTGAGTATTTTATAGTAGGCTGAGGTACCACAGTTTGGTTCGCTTAGTAATAATGTTTCTACACCAGCTTAAATGGTATGTGACCTATTTGAAGTTATGTTCTGTTTTTAGGTTCCTTCAGCCATGCAGAGGAAGGTGGCTGATGTGTTCTGATGTGTAGACATGTCTAAAGTCTGATGTCTAAAGTCTGTCTACATAGACCTGTTCAAAACTACACCGTCACAGCTGTATACATCTTAATGACCTCAGGGTTCTCTCTGTCCATCTCTTGTACGTAATTAGCTATTTACTTCTGTCAGGCTCAAATGATACACAATCACTCTCCTGGATTACTGTGCAACAATATTGAACTTTACGACATTTTGACCACAAATCATTCCAGTGTTGCTGTACTCCTTACAGCAGGTAGAGCTGATATCACAAGTGATCAAATACCACCAGTGACAGTCCTCAAAGTGTTAATTCTGACCTTTACATCGTCCTTGTAGACAGAACATAACATGCAGATATAGATAATGTATGTTCTATACAAAGGTATTAAATATATCATTTTGTTATCTGAATGAAATTGAATACTTGCATATATATTCAATAGGCCCACTGAAATTTTTCAAATGGAATCAGCTTTAGTCTGCAGAATTGTAGATGGTACTTTAAATAATTCAATGAAACATACTAGCCTCAACAGTGTTTCTGATTAAGCCTCATTAGCTAGGTGAGCTAGTGTCATTTCTCAGAAATATCTATATTGTCCTTTATAACAGGAAGAATATATGACTAATGCAAGATGGCACAGGACAGGGCAGGTCTGTGTCTTTGAATGATATTATAGTTCTTCGGATGATTAAAATAGCACAACCTCCATTTTTATCACACTATTTCAGACTGCTGTAGAATGAATATAGAGGTCAATCTCCCTCGCTCACCCCCACACATCCACACCTAAACTCTCTGGGGACTCGTAAATGTCACAGCCAATCGGTTCTTGTTGGTTTCGTCTCGTTAGCCAGCCTGATTAATACCAGGAGGTAGAGCCGATATTCCATCAGAACTTTATCTTTCTTCCTCTGGCACAATGAAAGTCCCTGTGAATGAGTTCTCAACAGGAAGCCTTTCATTACTTATTCCATTTGTTCCAATCATATTTTCAAAATTAAGTTTAATTTGTTTTCCTAATATTTATGCAGAGCACTTCATCACGGAGAGCATTCTAGGGGTTGTAATATTGCATTGTTTCTTGCATTATATAATCATGGGGAAAACAACGTGACTTTATTAGCTTGCTCCCACGTGTGGACTTGGAGGCTTGTACTTCTAGCTTATCTGCTAATTCTTATAGTGCTAATGATGTTTTCCCTGGCTGTTTGAGTGGCAGTGACACGTTTCTAGATAGCAATCACATATTTTACCTGTTAAACAATGTCCTGAGCTCTAGTGATGAAAAGAATGGGAGTCCAAGGCAGATATGAACCCAAAAAGCTGTAAGTAAAATAACACCCAACAAACCTCATTTAATGGCCCTATTGTGCGTCCAGAGGCTCTGGTTTTGATCAGGACTAAGGACACGTTTCCTCTTGCTAGCTTAGTTGTGATCTGGTTACACCACAAGCCAGATCTCCCCTCCACAGCCATGATGTCATTCCTCACTGCTGTCCTCCTACCTGGAGGATGCGGGGAGCTTCGTTTACTCTCTGCTTTGTAGGTCCCTGTGCATTTAAAAAAAAGCACTTTCTATTACAATTGTAATACTTCTCAGACCACAGGCACACGACTTGTGTTCTGGTTGCCTCAGCCTTCATCCACAGACACACCACCCAGCCTCTGTTGTATGTGTGAGGAACATGGAGATAAAACATCCCACTGTCAAGCTGTCAGACCTGGAGGAAGCAAAGCAGCGATGGCAGAATTATGCATGCGTGTGTTGTGTGTTGTGTGTGTATGCGTGTGTTGTGTGTGTGTATGTGTATGTGTTTGTGTGCTTGCCTTCACCTGCTGGGTTTTTCTGATCCATAACAGCGTTACTGTACAGCCTGGATCCCTTTACCTCATGTTTACGTTGGCGTAATGATTAAATTAAATTAGTGCTTCTTAACATGATCCGATCCATGTGCTTTGAGAAGCTATATGCATTTGTCTCCCTCTGAAACCAAAACAGCATACACACCTGCGCACACAAAGCGACCTGAGCTCTTTCCTTTTCCATAATCAGGAATACTTGAATTTGACACGTATGTATTTTCACCATCTTTTCTCATTTACTGAAGAGAGACTGGCTAATGCAAATGGACTAGTATTAGTCGAACGTTTCCTTTCCCTTGTGTTTATGCATCACAGTGCGGGGTGTTTAAGCCAGAGCTGTTTGAATGTACCAGGACTGACTTTTTTTCTGTCTGCTTGATCTTTGAATTTAAAACAAAGCCGAAATGAAACATCTCACATATTGAACACTTCCCTTAGCCCTGTGTTCACATCTCTGTATTCTTCAAGAATCATTTAGTGTAAGGGACATTAAAGGAGGTTTGGAAGATTGGAAGTTATTTCCCGCATTGAAAATAACAGTAATGCTGCACCTTTCCCTTCTTCACGCCTTTGGGGCATTGTAAATGCCTCATCAACTATCACATGTCCTCATCCAAAGACCCACCACTAAACCCAGCGGAAAGTCTGTTAAAAGATCAGGGAAGGAAAAGCGAAGGTGTTCTGAGGGACAAAACCAGAGGTTACCCCCCCCCCTTTTGGATTTTCATTGTTTAGACCTCAACAATTTTCTGTGGTTAAAAACTAAATGAGACCCACTGTTCTTGTCATCCTGGAGTCCTAAGTGCCCTTCCTGGAGAGATATGGAGATGAAGGAATGCAAATGAATCACTTTGATTCACGTTGATTTGCTATTTCTCTATGCAGGTTTAGGCCTGAAACCAGTGTAAATGTGCAGTGGCTTTGTGCATGGAAGATCATCTGCTAACCAGCCCTCTAAAGAAAATGTAGAGAAGGAGAAAACAAACCACTGGTGCAGTTAATGCAGTGTGAGTTGCTCCTAATTCCTTCTGTCAAATTAATAGTGCTGTTGAAAATTGACTTCAACATCCCCTTACTCATTGGCACACCACATATCTACAGAGAGATGACACAAATGGGTCAGCTTTACTTTTTGACACTGTGTAATGTTGAGTAGGTGACCTAGATGAGTCATACAATTACCCAATAGCATTAGTAAGCGGTTCAGGAATTCACTCTTCGAGGCTATTTAACAAAGATAATTGCTTGCTTTCACTGTCCAGTGTCTTCTGTTTCTGTTCCCTTTTTCCATTAAAGGTCTTAAAAGGAATGTGCATGTCATATGTCACAACAGTAGTCGGAAACCATTTAATTTAAACATTCCACCTGCATTTAGTTTTATTACATATATTATTACAGAACAAGGTTTGGACTATTGCCAGCCAGGAGGATTTCACTCAAGCAAGACATGCAAATGTAAACGAGGGGTTCCAATCTAAGCCATTTGCTTCATATATTTGAGAGTATCCTCTCTCTGGCTCCCCCTGCTGGGTGGAGGACAGTTGTTATTATACTTTGCTTTGCTACTTAAGCATCAGTCCCATGGGCTCTATGACATGACAGATGGCCAGGGTTGACTTCCGCATTGGCACTGTGTTCACCTTGGCCTGTCCGACAGGATGCTATTTCTGTTTCAGTTGATCGGTCTCCCGTTGACATCAAATCACTTAGCTTTTTAGGGGACTTTAACCCTTCCCCCTCAGAAATAAACTACATTCCCATATCAATACGTGACCTTCACTTTCACCCCCCCCCCCCCCCCCCCCCAACTCTCATCCCACCATGAGATGTCAAATGGCCCAGTGGTTCAATCCACCATTCTTCCCTCACACGACTGATAAGGAATGGATTGTATTTTCTGAGCCTCGGTGCTGCTGCCCAGTTCCTGAGTCCGATTCCTCTGTTACTGCTGAACATCTCCTTCCTGATCTGCTATCTGCTCTGGGCTGTTGAAGAGCTGGTTACCTTGGGATTAAAGGTGCCCAGCAGGTTTTTGGAGCATGTCCCTGCACCCTAAGTCAGCCATCATTTTCACCACCAGGCCTGATGCTCTCTCCAAGGTTGGATTACCAAACTAAGAGACTAACTCTCCTCAACGTCTCTCAGCACCAGAGACGGTGTGCCTTCCGCCAAAACAAACATGTTCAAACACCCCTCCAAGCACCTGCATGCTTCAGTCCTGCCTCTGCAGCACGGGCTCCTTTAGACAAGTTCTCACCATGCTTTGTCAAAACTCTCCTTTATTCTTTTATTTTTCTGACTTCACTGTGTGTGTGTGTGTGTGTGTGTGTGTGTGTGTGTGTGTGTGTGTGTGTGTGTGTGTGAGACAGAGAGACAGAGAGAGAGAGAGAGAGAGACAGAGAGAGATCTGGCTCTTTCAGTGCCTGCTGTAATTAGCAGCCTGTATTGATCTGTTGAGTAGCCGCTGTACACAGTGCACCGAGCCATCTGCCAAACTCCTCTAATTCAGACTGATTACACCAACACCAGTCCCTCAAAGCAGGAGCACACAGAGGAGCCGTCACCATGGCAGCGCCGTTATGATGTCACCACAACTTTCTGCAGGTCATGACGAGGGTAAAGTATATTAGCTTTTGCAGATAAGCTTGTTCTGAGTATTACTTTATGAAATTCTTTTAAACTGAACTAACAAAAATGAGAACATGACTGGTAACAATCGTGATATGTGCTTTTAATCTGAAGATTTGATTTTACGCAGAGCAGAATATGAAGGGATCTGGTTAATTTACGACCCATTGCGCACTGCATTCAAGACTGACTTCACAAAATGACTACATTGCTACATTGCATCCTCTATCAATAGCATGGCATTATGAGCAGTTTTGATTGCCTTATAGACAACAAAGAAGTATATTCAATAGTTTGAAACAACATTACAAAGAAGTGCTGTGCTGTTGTATTGGGGCCACTATCCTTCATCACGTATAAACAACGATTGTTTTCAGTAAACATTCATTCTCAGAAGGAGTCCTGCTGTCAGGGCAGAGAAAACCTGATCCACTTTTAAAGACATCTGAAATCTGTATCTCCACGGGCTTCCATCAACTAAGAGCAGCCACACTAAAGACCTTCTCTGATCCACAGAGGGGCTGCTACAGAGAATCGTCTTGTCTTGTCTTCTCGTTAACAAGGTCGAGCAGGAGGCCACGACGGTCAACCGATCTGAACGGATAGCAAGTGGAGTTCTGGGACGGGGAGGACCAAACACAAGAGTATGAGGCATTGCGGGAAAAGAAAAAGACACTCTTGTTGAATTTCCTCTTTCCTTATTTCATGCTCTGAACTTAGGACTTGTGTGTGGTGTTATAAAATGCGTAAATGGTCATAACCTGCAAGCTTTCATAGTGCAAACAGAGAGACGTTAGAAAAACCTTGCCTGTAAATGCTAAGTAGACAAAGGTTTAGCAAAAATCCAACAAACCAAAAAGCTATAATTTTATTGCCATTACTGCCAAATGACTTCCTCTGATCTGTGGATCTCACTTTGACCATAATTTTCACTGTCATCATGCTCTCTTCTGAAAGCACACTCAGACTGTTAACATGCTGTTCCTGACACACTGCCAGTGAGATCTTAGAATGTGTTCTGCCTCCTTTCCTAACATAAGAGAGGGCCCCCGTCAGCAGTCAGCATTTATCAGTTAGTGCAGTCACCGGTCTGAACTATTGCTGGAATGTAATCAAAAATGTTACGTGCATGCACAGAAAGTGGTGACGCTATAGTTACTTTTCATCTCAAGACTTTAAAGTTAGAACAGATGTTAGCATTTCATTTGGAATCATCACAGTATTTGAAAATTCCTGGTACACTGTTGAAAACTGAAATTCTGTTTAGTCTGGTTTTATTTTTGTCCACAAAACTGGATTCTCAATTTAGACAACAATGCCTTTGAATCCGCCCCACAGGCTCCAGTCAAAACTCAGATCTTTACAAGTGTGCCAGAGAGGCTCTGAGCCATCCCAGCAGCTGGAGAACAACATTTCAGGAGATCTTCATATACGGGCCTCTGTAATGGCACTCAGTTATAGACCATTAACTCGTTCACACTCTACTGGTTCTGACACAGCTGAGAGTGAAGCAGTGAAATCTGATTAGGTCCAGGGTCAGTGCTTCTGATTATGCCATCTGGGAGTATTGATAGGCAGATCAAATAAAATAAGCATTTTTAGACCTCAGGGTTTGATCATCTCATCAATACTTCAGTAGTCCTGCACTCTTGAGAAATTAGAAGTCCTAGTGAATCCTAAGAAATTGTACAGATTCATTTTGCTCAAGGGCTCTTCTTTGGCAAAGTAACTGCAGGGCAGAAAATGTGCCCCAATAAATAACAAGATTAGACAAGGTAGGTAAAAAAAATGAGTTAAAGATGAAAATTATGATAATGTAGTCTGTTCTGCCACAAACAACTAAAATTACACATAATGAAGTAGAACACCCTTGTTTCGTCATTGTCATGGGGAAGTACCACTTTGGGCCATCAGAGGTTTGGGCTGTGGGCAGGACTCCCCCTGCCCGCCTCGGCAGGCGCATGGCTCTGCTCTGATTCCGGGCTTGAACATGGTGGCACACGTGACGTTGCTTTTCTTAGATCCACTTCTGTTGGTTGATAATCAAAGATCGTTAAGGGGGAAAAAAGGTCAATAATAAGTCTGAGATGCATTTCTGAGATCTTTAGGAGTTGATGTGGATATGAGACATGAATTAAAGTTACAGCTCAATTATGTAAATAATTATTTCTTCCTAGATCTGCAAAAATAGTCCACAAAGGCACAAGGGCGGTTACAAAATTGGGATCCATCCATTGTGCTCAAGTAAGCTGCCTCTAGTCAGATGCACGGTTGTGTACCCTCGGCCACAAGCTGGAACTCCCCTCCATCCTTGAAGAATCCATACACCACAAGCACAAGGTTTGGACTCTCACTTGCCATGTGTTTAGTTTCATCTAGACCACTGCATGGTATTGTTGCCTGAACAGAACATATATTAAAATTAGTGTTAGTGTTACATGATATACTACTACTTATATAGAGTAGCAGCTGGGGAACTTCATTTCAGGAGATCTTCATTATACAAGCCTCTGTAATGGCACTCAGTTATAGACCATTAACTCGTTCACACTCTACTGGTTCTGACACAGCTGAGAGTGAAGCAGTGAAATCGGATTAGGTCCAGGGTCAGTGCTTCTGATTATGGCATCTGTGAGTATTGATAGGCAGATCAAATAAAATAAGCATTTTTAGACATCAGGATTTTATTCTCTCATCAATACTTCAGTAGTCCTGCACTCCTGAGAAATTAGAAGTCCTAATGAATCCAAGTAAATCCTATATAGAGTATTTTGTCACACAAATAAACAGCTTAGGTGTTTCAGAGTCAGAGGAAAGTGCAAGTATAAGAGTGAATTAATGTTCTATTAGCTCCTCTGACATAATTAACCATTCAAAATGCACACCTTTAATGTGACATGCTTATTGTACATAATCTATTATATATTTTGAAAGATTGCTGTTTTCTAGAACTGCAACGAGTCTATAAATTAACTTAAAATGTATACATTAACCTGAACATATTTAGCATGTTTAAACTAACAGTTTATAAAACACACGGTGCATTATGTCCCACTGAATGATGTATAAAACCTGCTCACACGCACCTTTGGTATTTGAAACAGTGAAAAAGACACCCTTGATGCCTTGTGTGTTCTCCTAGCTGGCATTCTGTTGCCAAGTTGTTACAAACACAACCTTTCATCTAAACGTCTTATTGGCTCCAGATCAACTCATGCAAACCCTTTCTCCAGGCTGGAGGAACTTCAGACCCACTACATAAGGACCACCACATGCCTGACTGAGCCAAGGACCATGCTGCATGTCTGTTGAGCTTTTCAGTCTGTGTAATCTGCTTTCAGAGGGTCTGTCTGTCTCCTCCAGGGACGAGTCCCAGCTGCTGTCCTGCGGGGCGTCTGGACGTCACAGGTCGGCGGTTTCTCCGCTCTGCTCTAAACTTCAGAACAGCAATTTTCTCTGATGCCACAAAGTCACGGAGTGAGCAGCCGGGCAGGCGGGGGTTAGTCTTCAGCCTGGCAGGCACACACAAGCCCCTCCCACGCAGCAATGGACTGCACACAGAGCGCAGGGTCCCCGCCTCCTTTACTTGATTGGACTAGACAAGTGTAAATGGTGTGTTACGGTAAACAGAGGTTAACGTAACGTGTTATGGGGTCCACAATGCTAAAACATTCTAAGCTAACATTTATGACATTGAGTGTTTACATTAGGATCCATTGTCTTTGTGCCACCAGTGAAGCAGTGAAATATATTTTTTATGAATTAGAAACTACATGAAAATGTAACAATCAGAAATGACTAAAAAATATACATATTTGTAGCGTATCATGGGTTTAATATGTGGCAAGCAATGGTGTTTATCACCAAATCTCAGAATGCCAAACAAGGACAAAATACGGCATGCAGGGAACATTTTGTCCTCCAGAACAGTAATGACTCTCCTTGTGTGGCTGGCAGTGAGGCAGAACAACGCTCCTCCTGTTTACACCTTGTTTATTAGGAGTTCCTCAGGTGTGACAAATGGGCTTTTGTTTATCTGCACTACTCAATACACCAGGTGACTGTAATCTGATGAATTACGGCAAATGAATATCTGATTGGTGCAAATCACAGAAAATCGTGGCACTCTGAGAAAATCTAAGGGCTTTCTCCAAAGCACTGGCCTTACTGGGAGGCTAATGAGGGGAGAATGATTGCTCACTGACTGGTACTGTTTGTACCACCTCTGGTGTCAAAATACCCCAGACCAAAAACACTTTCTTCTACTTCATTATCTCTGTGCATTGAACCAACCTCTTAACAATATCACCTTGTCAGGCTGTCACACTACCGCCATCAAGTGGAAGATGGCAGTACTGCAGGTTCATGCTCTGATGCACCTGGAGAATCACACGTCCAGAGAGTAAGCATCAGACAAGTCAGACAAGTGGGATTCCAATGAAGAATCTTTTTGCATATATTGTGCAAGAAAAAAATTACTACATCACTTGCAGAATAACTTAAAAGGGATTTTCAGTAACTGCACACGCAACTTCTAGACACTGTTAATTCAGGTATTTCTTCAGATGGTACGAAAACCATTACATATACTGGGTTACGCTGTCTGTCATACAAGTTATTAACAGTTAAGAACAAAGCAAGAGTGAAGGAAGGAGTGCACAGTACCCATGTCCAATAAGGTCAAAAAGGTCATTTGTTTTTATTTTGGATTTGAGAATTCTTCACATCCAAACAGTGGCATGGTGTACAATTAACCTACATCACAGGGAGGATCCAACCATTCAAACACTCTTGAACAAACAGCACCACGATAACACCGTGTTAAGAGGAGGGCAAAAAACAGCATGTCAATATTCACAACCCACTAATACAGACGGACGGCAAGTTTGCTTTTATGAATGTTGAGTCTAGAGAAGGAGAAAGTCTATGTTACCTTAGCATACGTACAGTTTAGCATACATTCAATACACACCCATAATAATTAACAGCATACTTCCCCCAAACAAAACAAAACAAAAAATTCCAGAATATTCAGTTCATACAGGCTGTAAAGGACAGGGGGGGCACCTTAGTGCCTCAGTAACCGTGCAAGTACCGTAGAAGATCTGACTAGGCCTGTAGAGCTGGAGAGACAAGCACAGTCTGAGCTACATTAACAGGGACGAGAAGGAAGTGAAGAAATGACTCTGTGGCAAGATCCAGAGGGCGCCCTTCCCAAGCCCGCCTCCGTCACCAAACTCCAGCACCAAAGGGCCCAGTTCCCCCACACACTCACGGCTGTGCCGCATCACCTGCAGGGGTCGTTACTGAGACGGGTGAATGTACTACGGGCAAAAGATCCCCGACTCCAGAGCCTCTGATTGTTAGTTGATCAGTCACAACACTGGTCATTCCAAACTGTTGATCAAAGTCTGCAAATAATGTACCGCACAGTTGTTCAAAACATCCCAGATGACTAAAAAAAGAAAGACGAGGTTGTCATGATACATCAACACCAGATGTCCACCGGTTCTTCATTATAATCTAAGAAAGTCCTGCTTGTGCTCATGTTTGGAGACATTGACAAAGTCAGTCTTACAAACTATAAGCAAACTGGAATGTAAGTTTGTAAAAATTCGAAAGACCTTGAACATAAAAATCCCTCAGCATCCCAAGTCAGTAATGTTGTCAGTATGTCAGTGTAACGGGGAGTGTGTACATGAGAATTGTTAGCTTTGAGATGTTGCACTCTGCCAAATTGGCCCTACGCCAAAGCCACTAAAAGGAGGTTAATGCTGATTTTAATAATCTTAATATACAGATACAGACTACATTATTCAGCAGCAGACTTTCAATGCCCTTTGTAGAACTCTAACAGAACATACGAATACCAGCATTTACCAGCAGGGGGCAGGGGAGAGCAGGGCCGTGCCTGTTCTCACCACCAGGGGGCAGTGTATTAACAGTTGCAGGGCACAGAAGCCAAAGCATCGGGGCTTTCAAGACAAAGGGAACGATCACAGGTCAGGATGGAACTGCACACACTTAAGAGACCTCATCAAAATCATAATCTGAAAGAGCAACAGTATGTGTAAGATATGATCGTCAGTGCTACTTTCCTCAATAAAAGGCCTAGAACAAAGCAAACACGACCGTGCTGCTCCGAACAGTTCTGTCTGGACAAGCGGCATATCGGCATTTACAGGCTTATAGTTTGTGACGTCGCTAATCCCGCGGTCGAGGCAGGCGGGCGCGAGCCCACCGAATGACAAAGCGCGCGCAGTAGGAGGAGCAGCACGCCCTTCTCAGTCAACAGTTGCTACGCGGTGCACGATGAAGATATGCATGGCACGCGCTGGAGAGGGACGGGCACGCGCACTTGAACCAAAGACCTAAGGCGGATTTCTGTGCCAGTGATGCATAAAGACAAGAGCTCGACTCTCTCAGCGACCCTCACGCTCACCTGAAGTGTGCACTAACCAATACGTTATTCTTCAGCGGACTTACATTTTTTTTTGCAACTATACAAACCATTTACATAGTGTAGATATGAGCCGAACAGGCAAGAGGCGGCGACCCAAGGAGGCAGTTCTGCACGCGTGTTTGGAGTCGGTAGGGAGGGGGGGGGGGGGGGAGATCAAAGACGAGAGGAGATCTGGGTCAGCCGGGCAATCTTCACGCCTGAGCGGCTTTTCCCATTGCAAGTGTGGTGGGGAGGAGGGGGCTAACTGGAAACCAGCTAAGGGCGAACTGGAAGTGATATGACAGATTGGGGGCAGCACAGAGCCTCCCAGTAGGAGCTGGATTACTGTCACGTGTCAAGTTGTCAATCTGAAATTAGCAATGGTTTCTCAATGCCCCCCGAACGCATACATGTAGGACATACAGTTAAATTACGGAGCTGAATTAATTAGCTAATGTTTACTAACTGCATATGGAGGTTATAAAGCATGTTAGAGCCCTTTCATTTTTGCAGGCAGCAATGAATATTAATATTCCTCAATAATACCATTAATTAGGGCACCTGAATGATGATGTGACTGACATGTTTGCACGTCCACATGCACCTAGGAACAATGCTGTGCTCTGTAGCACGACACTGTGGCCATATGAGACTGGAGATTTCTAGAAGCAGAATTCGGAGATCAGAATTGTGAAAGTGCTGACTGACCGTTCAGGGCTAGCCATGGATATGACACATTTCGCTTGTGCGTTTAGTTGCATGTCAGTTCAAGTACTTTGCAAATAAAGCAACAGTCTGATACAAGACTAATACCAGTTTTCCTTCTATGAACAATTCACTGGGCTAGAATACCACCTACAACAGCACGGAAAATATCTTTACTACACAGTATAGCTATATTTAACTTTGGTGGAATCATTTAATATTAAGACTTAAGGATATGTGTGAAACTACACGTACTTTTGTAGAACTTCCTTTTCTACACCATTATTCAAGACAAATGTCAACTATGAGCTCATAAATGTTTAGTTTACATGTGACAAATGAGATACTTAAACATGGTTATGATCCATCTGCAGTGAGAGGAATAACTGGGTGGGTACGGATGTATTTCATATTTATGAGTTATAAAAAAGAATTTCTGATGAAGATGAAATGAAGGGTGTAGTCTGCAGTAGCATAAATGGCTCAGTGAACAGAGGACCCATGTTAATGAACAACTGCCTGCTGGTTTGTGATCTTGAGTTTTGATAAATGCCATTCTTGCCTGTTCTGTCCACACATGTACATTTTAACATTAAAAAAGATAAAGAAACTAATTAAAAATTATATACAAATTAACCTACATCTTTACCACAGGTTTCTTACAATTAGTTGGTAATGTATACTTATGTTTCAATGTCTGCATCTCATATATGTTTACAACTTGGCTATGTTGTTACTTAACTGAGCATCCCTTATACTACAAATCAAAAGGCATTACAAGTTCAAGTATAGTATATCTCTATTTACAACAGCTCATAGGTGGCCCTGTGGGCAGTCTTTGAGTGGCGGGGTCTGGGGAGGGGGCTCTTTTAGAACTTCTCTGACAGAACTTCTCTAACTTAAGAACAAGTCTTCTGGTCAACCAGTGCAGAGAAACAAAATGTCAAACTTAGTCTTACTCATCTTGCAGTAAGATCGTGCCAAAAGCAAAAGATTGGCCAGAGGATGACAAAAATAACAAAAGTAATAAAGAATAAAGAAGCTCTGAGGTGTTAATATATACTATATGCATACTACACGCATATATATGTATATATATGTGTGTGCGCACACACGTGTGTGAGTGTGTGTGTATATATATACACATACATACATACATACATACACACACACACACACAAACATATGACGCACACCCATACACACACACATATGTAAATATGTACTATACCAGCACGCACACTGATTCTTTTCAAACTTTTTTTTCCCTCACCTCATATTTGATCGTGCTTCACAGAGCACTATACTGCTAAATTTCATGTTCGTCGTTGCCGTAGCAACACAGTCTCACTTCTTGAGTGTTCAGAGGCTCATTCTGAATAAAAAAAAAAACAAAAAAAAAAAAAAAACACACATCTTCCCTCATTTCGGTCTTCAGACGCTTGACACGAAATCACACCTCCACGGCTCAGCAGTACCGGGAGCCGTGTCTGCTTCTGACCTCCGACCTCTGACCCACCCTGGATGGGCTTACGCGCTGCCGCCTTGCTTCTCGCCGGCCGCGGCCGAGCCGCTGGGGAAGCTCTTCTCGGTGGGCGTGACGGCGGGGCTGCCCACCCCGGACGAGCCGGAGCTGCTGGACCGGTGCTGCGTGGGCGGCGGCCTCGCCGGCCTGACGGGCGGGGGGCGGAGCTGGGCCCCGGCCAGGCGGGCGGAGAGCGCCGGCTTGAACGTGGTCATCATCTCGGAGGAGGAGCCGCCGCCCCGTCGCAGCGCCGCGTCCGGGTCGCGGATCATGATGGTGTGCAGCGGGCTGGCCGGCTCCGAGCCCACCGGGTTCTTCAGGGGCTCCAGGGTGTCCAGCACCACGTCCGGCGCCTGCTTGGCCGTGTTCTGACGCTCCAGCTCGCGAAGCTCGTGGAGAGCCGTCGTCATGGTCTTCTCTATGTCCTGCACAGGAGACGTGCGGCCAAACGCATTACACTCCAATGCTTTGTATAAAAAGACATTTAATATAACAATAAACTATTGACAACACAGTTAATGCAGTGTTCCTAGTGCCCGTCTTATTATTAGCAACAACGTAATACTTTCTAGAATGTTCCCTACACTCTACTGGGCAAAGTTACGAGGTATTCAAACTCACCTCACACAGCTCCTGTCTTTGCTCTGTATTTCTATCAGAGTCTGTACGTCAGTGCTGTATGTTATCTGTGACATTCACACAGCACCTCAGCCCGGCCTCTCATGTAGTAAAACTTACTGCCTGTCCGCCCTTATTCAAAACAATGAGCTCTGCCTCCGTCTTACGAGTCCACACACCACATTAAGGCTGCAATGATGAGGGGTGTAAAACTAGGCCTGCGTGTGTGTGTGTGCGCATACACACACACATACGCACACACGCACACGCCTCCTCATACTAAACTGTGACACACAAAATCACTCCTGATAGTCAAGGGCTTCAGAAACATCTATTCACTCTCTTAATGTCTTGTCTGAGTCTCTTGGCCTCTGACAAGTATGCAAATATTTGATTTGACTCTGAGGAAGATACTACATGACTAGAAACCCCCTACCACAAACCCGCCGACTCGAACTGCATATTAATCTAGAGCTAGCAAGAGTAATTAAGGATCAGAGACAGAATTGAATCATCTCGTCTTGCCTGCCTGACAGGACAATCAGATAGTAAACTCGACACTCAGGGCAAAATTAAATACTGAGAAAAATAACATCTATTCCATTTCATAACTATGCCCTTATGTCTGCCATTTGTTTCCCATTAGCTAAACCCAAACACAGAGCGTGTCGGTGTAAAACATCATTAACTGCCCTATGCCGCTGTCTTCTTTATTAAACCAATGTTGAATAAATTAGATGAAATCAGTCGCGGTTCATGCCTAGTCCTGCTTCAGGGCAGCTGAGGTGTTCAGGCCTCCTGAGCTCCACCACCGACACACAGGCCAGAGCATCGAGACCGTCACCCCCAGGCCGGCGCCTTTCAGACGACACTTTACACATTAACACTGCGTTGCCTATGTTTAAACATGTTACAGAATTTAAACTCCCGAACGCATTCGATTTTTTCGCCAACTTGCGCCTTTGGGGAGCTGGAGAGGGCGGAACGGTCGTTAAAAACTGCTGCGCTGTACAGCTGGATGAGTCAGAGACACGGGGTCTTCTTCACCTCAGCGAGGGCCTCGGCCTCCAGGCTCTTGTGGTCCCCCAAGCTGCCGTGGCGCGTGGTGGCCGTGCCGGCCCTCAGCGGGTGGCCCTCGGGGTAGGCCTTCCTCTCGGGGTAGTTGATGCTGCCGGCGCTGCCGAAGGTGCCCAGGCGTCTCTTCTCGGGACTGTCCACGCGCGCCCTGCTCACCGCCGCTTTGTGCGGGCTGCTGGGGCAGGCGGAGGCCCGGGGGGGCGTGTCGGCGCCACGCGGGGGGCTGTGGCTCTCCGTCCCGCTCCGCCGACGGGGGATGGCGGCACCGTCCGAACGCAGCCTCACCCTGGAGACAGTGAGGTCGCGGTTAGCTTTTACTCCCCCCGACCACAGGGACGCCGCACAGATACCGCTGACATATTTGTCACAAAGGTCAAATTCAGCACTCTCACTTGTACACTGTAGACTTTTAGTAACTGTTAGATTTATATCGGTGTTGACAGAAAGAACTAATGTTACTATAATCCACACCAATCTGTTACAACACGTCTACCTGTGTGTTCTCTATACATAAGTACCATTACGATTGAGATTCCTCTAACTGCATTTGTCTTTACATTGTTGATACTAGATGAGCCTTAATGCTAAAAGTCAAGCCGAGACATAGATGGAGAATATTTAGCTGAGTTGACTGTGTCTGGCAGGCACAGACTTCAACAACACACCCGTTACCAGCACTGAACACAGGAGACGTTGACCCACCTGAGGCTGCACACAGCTCTGCACTGCAATTAAAAAGACTTCCAGAAGGGTCCAGGAGTCCCCTGTCCCTGGGCACTGGGCTAGTTCTTCAGCGCTCAGAAGAACAGCTACCCCTCCCACCACCTCGGAGCTCATCAGGCGGTTTAAAGGCCTTTTACATTATTACACAGCTGGAAAATATCATTCAGCTTTGAAGATGCTTTTCTTCCAAGTTAAATCCCTAGCAGTAGCAATGATGAGAAGGAGAACCACACTAACTATTTATAGGAGTTAGTTAAGAGAAGAAAGAAACGCCTCGCTCCGTTAGCAGCATCAAGGCTCCTCCCTGTGGGAGGGCACAATCCCTAGACTCCTCCCAAATGAAAAGTCACGGCCCCTCCCCGTCTCGCAGCTCACCTGCCCATCACGCCGCTGAAGTTGTACTCCGCCGACTGCTCGCACGGGGAATGAAGGTCGTTTTTGGACGAGGCCTTGTCATCCAGCAGGGGTCCGCTGCTGGCCTCGCTGTCCGCCTTCTGACTCAGGCTGTCGGAGAAGGCGTCGTCCCTGGGGGAGGGGGGCCAGCCATTAATGGAGCCGAAGGGAGTGATTATTAATCACGCTCGCCAGTTCATCTCCAGCGGTGTGTGATAGGTTCTCTAGACCGGAGTTCACTTTATAAACTAAACCGACACTTTAAACTTGCACTTGCAGCAGAAGGATTTTAAGAGGACCACTTTGTCTTTCTCTTAGCAAAGCCTGCATTGCTATCAGCTCATGGGCAGAGAGCATGCAGCACAAAATTCCCCTGGAAGCTTTGCGGTGGAAGCGCCTTCTGCAGCGGAGGAGGCCATTCTTCCCCATCAGGCCCAGAACTTGTGCTCGATTGGGTCTCATTTGTCACAATGACAAGCAGATAAAAAGCTGCCGGAGCAGAGGGATCACCTCCGATCACAATCTACATGGAGCAGGCCCCTTAAACGCCACTCAGCGCCATTATGTTCTAGACTGGATTTGAAAATGTTAATGGCAGAATGGCGGGTGCGATTGGACGCTCTTAAGACAGAGAGGCGAGGACCCAGATGGCTCGGTCCATTCATATCTTCCTGTGTGGGACATGGTTTCATAGAACAAAACTGCACTGGAGTGTATGGCACTCGGCTCAGGGCTTGAACGCTCCTGAAGGATTCAGCGTGAAGCTGTCCTGTGGTGGTGAAGGGAGATGCACTAACACTGGCGTGTGGATGAGTGTGCACTCACAGGTCCTGCACTACGATGTACTGGTGAGGGATGAGGCCGTCCACCCCGTTGTGTCTGCCTTCCCACCAGTCCTCAGAGGCTCGGTGGTACAGCAGGAGAGACGCGCCCTTCTTGAAGGAAAGCTCTCGGGGGGTACGCCCCACGTAGTCAAACTTGGCAATGGCCTCGATCTGCTCCACCTCTGAAAGAAGGGATGGAAGAAGAAAGAGGAGAGAGAGAGACAGACAGAGAAAAGATCAAGAGAGTGAGAGAAACACATAAACAGGAAAGAAATGGCATGTATTAATATGCATGGTTTTGAGAGCGACTCAGAAAATAAACGTAATGCACGAACACACACACACACACAGACACACAGCCATAAGTTACACTACAATACCCCAAAAGCCCCAAAGTCTCTCTCTCTCTCTCAACATTAAACATTAAATGAGGGGATGCACTTTCATTTCCTGCCTTAAAATGACCCTCACAGAAACACCTTTTAAAAAAAATACACGGTCAGGCTGTTCAAAATGCAAAGCAGGTTGTCTCCAGTCCCCAGCAAATGTGCCACTTCACACGGGCTGCATGTCATTAGTCTGAGCAGAGACAAGACAGGCTTCAGCTCTGGCCGGCAGACAGCCGGGTCAGGAGGGGTTAAACAGATGCCCGGAATAAACGTTCCCCCAGTAGGGAATCTCCAATTCAACCGGCAAAGCCAATCGGCTCCATTAAGGGCTTCAGCCAGGGGTGAAATTACCTACAGACAGAGGACGGAGGGACAGAGAAAGCAGGAGACAGATGGAGATGGAGGTGCAGACAACTCCACTCCTTTATGCTGTGTGCTCTTGAGCAGAAGGTAATACGCTGGCCACAATTTTTCCACAGGCCGTGCGGCCTCTTAGGAGAGGCGATGCGGAAACAGGCCACCGCTGTGCCGTCTCTGCTGGACGCGTGATGACCACAGTCACAGCGGGAGGTTTTAAAACTCGTTACCAGTTCTGCCTGCAGAATCTCAGCACATGCTGAAGCCAGTGGAGAGTGCGATGGACACCGTGCTGCACAGCGGTTAGCGGCAGCGCTACTCAGAATGGGCCGTTTGGGGCGCTCCCCCCCGCCCAGGCTGACTGTAGGCCGATAGGGTCTAAAAGACTTTTCAGTGTATGCAAGTGTAATGCACTGCCCACAGGCAGCTGAGGCGGGGGGTTAGGCTGCTGCGTGACAGGGTGAGTGAGGGAACAGGGAGGCTAGGAGATGGAAGACTGACTGAGAAGTCCTGTGGACAGCAGGAGGGCGGGAGATGCAGGATATGGGGCGAAGGAACCAGAACCGGACAGAGTGAATCAGCCCAGAGCAAAAGGCAAAAAGAACAGCGAGAGATGGAGAGGGAGGGAGAGAGCGAGGGAGAGAGAGAGGGAGGGAGAGAGAAGGAGGAAGGTTGAGAAAGTGAGAGAAATTCAGCAAGCACAACTTGTCTAAAGCCTTTTGTAACCCTTGGCAGTCAAATTGTATTTAAGATCTGCCTTGTTATCACCTCACTGCTTGCCAGCCAATGAGATGCCTCGCTTGCTCTCTTCTGATTGAACAGCAATCTGTGTGGTTGAGGAGCCTGTCAATCAATGCATTGACTATGGGAAAACACCAACTGAATTCATTTAACCCAGTTCCTGTGAAACCCATTTCTCACAGCTTAAAAGCAAACTGAAGCAGCTCCAGTCTGTGCTGTGCACACATGTGGAGAAGTCGTCTACATAAATTACACAGGCATTGCTGATATATCATTGCAAAAGCAAATGGATCATTTAATGAACTGCATACTGAACACATCAAGCCAAATAAAGAGTCGAATATTCCCTCACCCATCTGCTTTCAATGGAGAGGAAAGTTTCATGTAAACACACGTGCTTACGTACTGACACACACACACACACACACACCGCACACCCAACCCCACCTAAAAAAAACCCTTGTCATATACTTAGAAATTTACATGACAATTACAAAGAGGCAGAAATGTTGTCTACACAATACTTTTTTTTTTAATCTACATCTTTTCAAATGGGAGATGAAAATATTTCTCGACACTGAAGTCACAGTGCATAAATCGTGAGGCAGAGCTGATGAAGGTGGCGACAGAGACAGCCCAGCAAGGCCAAGACAGCAGGTCAAATGGAAGAGATGACTGAGCAAACAGGAGAAACACACGAGAAACACAAGAGCCTGTAGGTCTGGCAGTACCGTCATCGCTGGTGTGGGGCTCGGTCCCATTGTCTGCCTCATCAATGGTGCCAGGTTCACTGTGGGGGCTGTCACTTTATATACACACACACACACACACACACACACACACACACACACACACACACACACACACACACACACACACACACACACACACACACACACACACACACACATCTGTCAACACAACAAGAACATTTCCAAAGCAGTACAAATACCAACAGCACCGCTGATACCCACTGTAGCAAATGTCTCTATGCACACAGACACTTATTCAACGATCGACCCAGAGCTTCAGAGCGGCCGCTTACCAGTACTCCTCTCCTCCAGTCATACACTTCTCGTAGACGGGGCCGTCCAGCTCACGCTGACTGGGGAAGATCACCTCGCTGTGGATGATGATGGTCTTGATGACCTCGTTGACGTGCGCCTGGCAGGCCACGGGGTCCTGGCCGTCGGGGATGGGCATGAGGGTGGGGCCGAAACAGATGGCCAGATTGTAGGGGTCCATCATGTTCTCATCACTGTACTGGGACAAGCTGGTACGAGTGAGGACAAGAGAGGGAGAGACGGGTAAGGATCAAGGCCTCCGTGTTAACACGGTCCACACTTCCACACATCTGTTGGACTAAATACAGCACACTGTTGTGGAAAGCGACATTTCATTTATTGCAGCACTACACTCGACTGGCTTATGTTCAACATTAATCTCTCTATTTTGTCTAATAAAGTATTTCTTTGCATTCCGATGCACGTGTTGACAAACCTACGCTTGCATATTTGCTGATCTCTACTACATATTGGCTCTTACAAGTATTTAAATCGCACAGGTTTAACTCCTCGACATGGTATGGTGATGCACACCTGAATCTCAATCAGCACTTGAGGCCGTGGTGCCACTGTTATATTCAGGACATAATTCAAAGAACACAGCGGCCAGGCAACACGCCCCATCTGCACTCATCAGCTTTTCTGCCATTCAGGGTCAGCACAGCAAATTGCAACCCCCTCCACCCCCAATACAACTGCACAGCAAACCACACCGAAATGACACCATGTCCATACATCACTGTGGCCATACAGATAGCTGGAGAGGCAAAGAGAATAAAGGCAGCAGAGAGAGAGAGAGAGAGAGAGAGAGAGAGAGAGACAGTGACAGAGACAGAGAGAGAGAGAGAGAGACAAAGACAGAGAGAAACGGGCAATTAAAATGTGTCTGGGTGCCAATCTCATGTCCTGTGGGATCTACTTGTGAGAGCATAGATTATATATACATTTCTCATTATCGCCCTCTACTGTTCTGGGGTGGTCGCATGAGAGTTATTTTGCATTGCATTTACACTCATGTCACGTTAGGAGCTTAGTTCAGATGACTACAAAAAAAAAGTAGAAAAAAAAAACGTGGTAGTTAAGAATATTGGCTGACGGTTCATTTTAAATAGTCATTTGTTGCATCTTTGCATTCTGAAACTTGTTCACAGTGAAACAAGCAATGTTTTGCTAATTAAAAGAAAATGTTTTAATGAAATGAAAGCTTGCATTTGAAACGTTAATGCACCAATCTTATCTTACCAAACTTATCTAGCTAGCTGAAAATTATGCAACAATAGGAAAGTTGCTACTCGTGTTACAACTACATAAACATTTCTCATATAACCAGAACCACCAGCAGACATACACAGTTAGCTAACAACATAATTAGCTAGATAAGTTAGCTTGCTCGCAATAAATAAATAAATAAATAGACACAGACAGAGAGGCAGACAGACAGAGTGTGTAAATAAGAGCAAAGCTGTTTAGGTAAAAGCACAGGATGTAAGATCACATTCTCTGTTCTGCAGGGGAGAGCGTACAGAGGGAGCATTAATAACAGCACAATAAAACAGGACAGGTATAGTAGAGCCGAGAGCGATGGCTCTCTGCTGGCATAAAGAAGCACTAACGCACGACTCAGACGCCACAGCACATTGGACATGAACAGTAGGAGCTGTTCAATAACATCTGAACGTAATGAATGTCGGTCTCTTTGCCTGCAGTTATTCACGTACATGATGATGTACTATGCAGCGAAGCCCCCTTACACAAACAATGAGATATAAAGAAATCTCTCCCAGTCTCACCGAAATTATACAGCCATGCCAAAAGGTTAAAAGCCCTGAGACTCACTGGTTAAGAAAGGCAAAGAGATATCTCATGACGATGATGACGGTACGAGGAAGAGTGACGATAATCTGCTGAATGTGATGGACTCTCTCAGCCGGCGACTCGAGCTCTAAAACAAACAAGACGCGAGTAAACAATCCTGCACATCTTTCACACTGAACCAACTCACCAAGTCCTTCACAAAGGGTTTAAACGGCTTCCCTCCCTCCGTCACACAAACCCAGCCAAGCGATGGCTCTGGCACCCTAGTGCCTCCAGGGCTCTCCCAGCAGGCCGAGCATGCGGTGGAACTCACTGATGGTGGAGATGAAGTCCAGGAAGCGTTCCTTTGGGAACAGCGGGTTCTCCAGGCCTCGGAAGTAGAGCTTCAGAACCCCGGCCACAGAGTTTATGTCATGATCGCTTTGATCGTCCACGAGTGGGTCTTCACCTAAAAGAGGGGACACCCGTAATGTCAAAGGCCCACTAGAGTGACATTTACACAATTTATGATGCACTCATGTGAACTGGCAACACAATACTGAATTAATAACTGCATGTTTAAAATGAAGGGGAAGGTTGATCCATCCCTGCAAACACCAATTAGCAATTCAGTCTGAGTTCATTTTACAGAAAGATAAGACCATGCCAAATTCAGTTTTCAAATGTCATTTCCCCCTTTTCTCTGTAAAGTTAATCTTTTCTGACATGTACTGGCAAAAACAAATTGACAGAGTTAAGAGGGAAAAAAAGCAATTGAAAAACAATAAAAGCTCTTCCCTTGGACACCAACCTCTCTCAAATGAGTTTTTAATATCGTTGACTTCCACCTGAGATCCAGGAACTCGAAATATGCCCTGCTGCTGCAAGCCTGAAACCGAAATGGCAACATGAAACCAGAACAGCACCGGAGCGCCGACATTATCGGAGCGACACAACCTCCGATGACACGAAAGCGATGTGAAAATGCATAACACAGGGTAGGAAATACAATTTGGTCGTAAAAGGGACTTTTTTGCTACATGAGGCAGAGGCCCCTCGGTTTCGTACGGTTTCCATTAAAGCCACAGATCGGTTCCTGAGATTTCATTAGATGTGGAGGGTAAAGAGAGAGACGCCCCAAGGCCAGTTTAGACGTAATAACATATGAAAGGTAGACAAACAACAGAGTGAAGGGTGGAGAAGGTAATCTGATAGAGGAAATTAAATGAAGAGCGCCTATCCCAACATCATCTCAGAGAATCTTAGAAGTGAAGCATTAGCTACTTTCATGAAAGGAAAATCTGAAATGAAATGGAGATACTGTCGAGCCCAGGCCAGCTCGGCCCTGTAGCGTCGTGCGTGCACACACAGCTCCTGGACAAACGTAGAGCAGCACTTTTAGTACAGCCGTGTTGCTGTTGGCCTGCACGCTGGAATTAGCAGAGATTTAAGACATTCTGAAGCCTTCAGATCCATCTCTCTGTGATCCATTATTCAGCCTGATGGAGGAGGGCGAAGGCAGGTCTTGCTTTAGTGGCATTGGGACGCTAGCATTACAGGAGAGTGACGTGCAAGTCGAGGTACCACCACAGACTCCAGTACAATAAACTGGGATCCCTTGACCTGACTGCTAGAGGTCGAATCCTCTACGTTTATGAAGACTACACGCTTTTGCACCACAAATTTGTTCTGGAGGAGAAGGGCCTGAGCCTGTAGTCCTCGTATCTCAGCGACTTCAGCTCACCTCTCCCTAACAGATGGCACACTGGGAGAGCCGTCACTCTGTAAACCTTCCGATAGCCACAAACCCTTTAGCAGATGTGCCTGGGCAGATTAGTCTATATTCAAATTAGCATTTGTACTAAAATCTACAGATCTACCACCCTGCCATTTAGTGCGCACAAAGCACTTCACCAGTAACACAAAGAGGGGTTTTATGAGAACTCTCTCCTAGCTGTTAAGAGCTTTTAAGCAAATGTGAACAGGCCAAAGTGAAGTCTGAACTGCTTACCATATAGATTGATGTAGCGGACACAGCTCTCCACCACAAGAGGAATGGGCTGACCTGAATCCTGAAGACACAAACCAAAGACAATGCAGACGCTGTAATATCGTTTGTTCGTGGCAACGTTTTTTTGTGTTAGTCGATTAACCGAAGCAATGTGTATGTGATTGTGCTGTCAGTCCATCACAATTTTACTCCAACAGGTGAAAAATGTGAAAATATTTTGAATAAGGGGGAAGTTAAAAGAATGCATTAGCATGCTTTTAGTAAAGAAGAATGCATTAGGCACTTTATAAAGCCTTTATAAACACGCAAAATTAACAAATATAAGTTAATTTCCAATTGAATTACAAACAGGGAGGACTCTGTTAAATCAGCACTACAGCTGTACGGTCCTTCCTCAGGGTCATCAGAGACCAAATCGGCAGTACTAGCAAACACACATGCATGTCCTAGGGTGGCCCGTGGGCTACGGTACCTGGTTGCGTATACGGGCATTCCGTCTTCCCCTAGGACAGAAAGCAGAGGCCAGCGGAGAGCAGAGGGGTGAGAGAAGCAGGAGAAATCACAGTTAGAGAAGAAGGACCGACAGCATCGCCACAGAGACGACCCTGTCGTTCCCGAGCCTCGGAGAGGCCGGCACGGAGGGGCTGGAGATGCAGCAGGGGGCGGCGTGGCGAGCGCTATCTACGGCCCGCGCTCACTCCTGTGCGGGAAGCAGCGGCGTGAGCCGCTCCGGAAGCCGGCAGCCGCGGCCCGAGAGCAGCCACGCTTACGGCGCGCATCGTCACCGCCAGTGGAGGCAGGCGTCGTGAGGCAGGAGGAGCGAGGTAGCAGTGACGGAGGCGCCCGGGGCGGAGGGAGCGAGGGAGTGGGGATAGGAGAGAGAGAACGAGTCTGAGTGCCACAGAAAGCCCTCCAGGGAGGTAGAGGGCGCCGTCTCAGCACGGTACCTTAATGAAAGTCTCCATATTTCCATTAAACAGCTTATGATTATAGACGGAGCGTGGCCTGGGCTTCCGCAATTTCTGTGGTTTCGGGGGGAGGGTGGGGGGTCTGGGGATGGGCAACAAGGAGGAACAAACACACACACACACACACACATATATATAACACCAAATTTGGTGACATGCTACACCGTGCAGACCCTTGCAGAAATCCAAGCCCAGTGTAAAATTGAGGCATCTAATTGATTCATTTCTTGCTCATGTCAAATGTTCCAGTGCAGGTTATAATAACTAAGGAAAAGGGTTCGGAATTCATTCAGAAAAGCTTCAAGGACAGAGAAGTGGCGTTTCACCTTAATAGAGGGCAATTATGATCTAACTGATCTAACCCCTAATTAACCCATAAGAACCGCAAGAAAGGTTCTGTTACCTCAGGTAAACGGGTCTTGCACAAGCCCTTATACATGCACATACTGTGCTATGACAGCTTAATTGCGCCCTAAAGTTGTTACAGATCAACAAGAATTCAATAAGAGTCAAATATCATGTTCCACTGCACTTCACCTGTAAAGCTCAGGGGAATCTCCCAAGGCAGGAGGGCTTGTGAAGTTAGATTTCAATTACAGCCACATGTATAATGCTGCTGCCAACACTACAGGAGCTAAAGGGTTTGAAACAGGACCCATGCAACCAGAACACCAGGAATCGTAACTTTCGTTGCTATAGATGTAAAGGGTAACGGGATCAAAGTGCTAGCTGACAAACAGACGCTGGTCAGACTGGTCACACTGGGCGGACCGGGAAGACATGGACACGCCGAGCCGCTTTGCACGGGCGCGTGAGCAGATGGTGGTGGCCGCTCACCGGCCTCACCGAGAGACACGGGTGTCCCGTTCAGGACATGCCAGGGACAGCCTGGGGACGTGTTCTCTTTGCTCTCTGCACCGCACCTTCGCAGGGGGCAAAATGACAAATAGGCCCTCCGTCACCCGCCTTCACCGCCGGGTGTTTCAGGGCCGTGTCACGGCTCACGCCGCACGCAAACGGACCGACGAGGACTGTTTCTATGGGAACGGTTAAAGATGGCGCACGGTGGCAGAGGCTTCACCACTCCACTTTCTCCAAAGAGAAGAGAAGCCTGGACTTCCTGCTGAAAAGACACAGCCCCTTTGCGCCTACCGACAAGATCTGAATACACGTCACAGCCCGTCATAGCCTTGTGATTATGACATGAATCATTTATTATTAATTAGCAGTTACAATCTCTCAATATATTTGCCTGTGTCTTAAGGTGAGGAGCGTGTACACCGTGTTCTGAGGATCAAGCTTAAATCCCAGAGTGAACATCTCAACAAACTCCCCCCAACCATTGGTCAGAAAGCCCCCATAATGGACGCTCGGTGAAGAATGAACACAACGGTGCACATCAGCCTCGCTCCTTTTACACTGAAATGCAGCGTCATTTTCCAAGAGAGGAAGTGAGCGGCGTCGCTGCAGATTTTGTGACTACACCTGCTTGTTTAGCTCTGCTTCTCACACAAAGCTTTATCTTGGTGAGAAGATGTGAAGAATCTTACCTCGTGGTTCCACACTCAGCCCTTTCTCCTGCGAGAGAGAGAGAGAGAGAGAGAGAGGATTAATCTGAAATGTCTTTAAGAGTCTGATGTCATGCTATGGGTGTGGAGGTGGGTGAAGTGGCTCTGATGTGAGTGAACCAGGCTACTGTGTGAGAGTTGGGGTGGGGAGTGGGGGTGGTGTAGTAACCCCATCCCTCAGACAAAGGAGGGCAGCGGTCGCTGTAGGAACCCTAGCACATCCCTGTGGGGCGCAAGATAGCTCAGAGGGGAGAGACAAAGGGGGGGTGTGTTTAGTGAGTGTGCATTATGGTCATTTAACTGAGTGATGCATGAGATGGCTCCGTTTGTGGGGGTGTGTGGACATGTGGTCATTTAACTGATGAATGTGAAGCTGTGTGTGTGTGTAGTGATTTAACCGAGTGATGCATGTGATGCTGTGAGTGTGTGTGTGTGTGTGTGTGTGTGTGTGTGTGTAGTCATTTAACTGAGTGATGCAAGTGACAAATCAATAAGTTCTATGTCCAAACCTGCCGATATGAAAGAGACTGAAGGGAGTTATGCTGCATGGACACAGAGACTCACAGCTCAGCCTGATGTTCCATAATCAGAATTATGCTAATGAGCAGTGGAGGCGTGTCCCTGCTGCTAGGTAACTATTCATCATTATGCAGGGGATAGTCTTCGGAAATGACATCTATAAATCAATTGTGGGCCAAGCAAGCTGTTTAAGTACTGAACCCTGTATCAAAGACCAGCCTGTGTGATCTAGACTAAGTTGCTGTATTTATGTCACTATATCATCATCTATCAAAACCGACTTTTCAGAATCAATCCCAAAAAAACAAACAAACAAAAAAAAAAAAACTTCATAGTAGTGGCAGGATATTGAAGGTAAGCTACTGTGAAGGCCGTGAAGCCCTCATACAGAACCAAGCACACCTTCCCTGTCTGCGCAGACGAAACGCTGCAGGAACACCACCGACAGCGCACGCAGACAGTGTGCACAGAGACACAGAGGTGTGTGCAGACATGGGTGTGTGCGGAACCAGGTGTGCACTGGTGGGTGTGTGTGGAAATAGTGCATACACACACAACCTGCACATACACAGTTCCCTCTCCAGCAGAACAGCTCAACACCCCCCCCCCGCCGCCCCAAGATGCTCATTTGTTCTGACGCTGGACGAGGACAAACACGTCCCCCGAGCAGACATTCTGGAGTGAGCGGTTGAGATGGGGGCGGACTGTAAAGACCGCTCAGCTCTTCAGGAGCCTGGAGCACATCCAAGCTAATTTATTACTGTTTCACATCACTCATTCATATGCACATACATTTCCATTAGGTGGCCAACACCATAGCAACTCTGGTAACATTAATAGAGCAAACTAAGCCCAACAGATCAGTTCATGTAATCCATAGGGCAATTAGGTCGATAATTAAAAGCATAAGGGTAACGGCAACCGCTATATGTCAGATATTAAAGTACCAAAACACCCACAGTCTGACAAACAGATGACCTGCCCTGTGTGGTCTGCGGTTCAGCCCAGTGCAGGACCTGGGAGGGAGTGGGGGTGGGTTGGGGATTAGGGGAGGGTTTGTAGGGGAACGCTCGCGCGCCTCTGGCCTCAGCTGGGACGTCCCACCAAGCACCTTCATTAGATTAAGACCCAGTGCACCAGCAGCTGCCCAAAACAACACTGATGAATGATTGCGCGCCAACTGCCCGTGTCGGAGGTGATGAGGTCCCTCAGGAGCTGTGGACAGCAGCATGAGAGCTGTGTCTCTACACGGGGCTGACAGAAGAGAGCCTCTACACCTACAGGGGCCTCCCCACCTGAACTGTAGAGGACAAGCAGGCTGGGAGTGAGGCACGGCGGAACATTCCGGAGACGACGCAGGCGCCAGCTCTCCTAATGGCCTGTTCTCACAACAGGCACTAAGCGCTGCCTCATTGCTCGCACTAAAAGGATCATGGGTAAGAATCCGCCACGCCCAAACACTGGACCTTTCCCGCCGTTTCACAATGTGAGACTTCCTCACATTCGCAGGTAAAGTGGCCGCTTCAAAGGCCGTATCGCCACAGCGAGCGCTGCCATAACGAGAGAGCCTCGTGCGATGCCTGACATTTAGCGTTGGGCGTGTGGAGAGGGCTCGTTGCGCAAGCACTCACCTTCGCCGAGCGTCTGCTTCAGCAGGTCGTGCTTAGCCTGCAGTTTGATGACAAGGTTGCTGCCGTTCAGGTACTCTTTGAATTTCTGCGAACGCAAATGAAGGCATCAGCAAGACGATAATTGTTACAGGACCCGACCGGCACGCGAGAGAGTCGTCAGTTATGGAGGATAAAGAGCAGATCTGGTTACGTTTGTCACGCCGACTAATTCAATCTGCTCGGAGATTTTAATTTCCGCTGGACCGGTAAGACAAACGTGAGGCAATATGCTGAGTGTTTTATGATTCCACGTGTGATAGCTCATGCTGGGTGGACTTTCATTTCAGTCTGTCTTCTCAACACTGCGTTTTAGGATTAGATAACAAAACTGGCACCTCACAGATCAAATAAGAAATAAGCCAAGGACAAAAAAACAAAGGCTACACTAAAGTTCAGATGTTTTTAACTGTGTTTTCAGCATCAGCTTATTCCAAAATGCACAAAATGACCACTAATTTGCATGAAAGCATTAGCAACACCTATGCTGCCCAATCAGAGATGGCCAAATATGAACACGGCCAATCGATGGGGCTTCAAGGGCCACAGCAGACACACTCACGGTGAAGTAGAAGACCTCCGTCTCCTGCTGGTTGGCCCTCCGCTTGGCGATGTTCAACTTGCTCATGTAGCCCTCAGAGGCTACAGACTTGATGGACTCGGTGGACCTGCTGTGCTGGAAGGCGTCGGACACGTCAAAGTCCTCCACCGTGAGCATGTCCTGCAGGGTCTGCATGGTGGCATCTAGAGTCTTGCGAACCTGGCCAGAAGAGAGCACAAGAACTGTCCAATCACCAAAGGAGCTCGGTTCGCCCACCAACGGACCAGACTGCAACCTGTTTAAGGAATCAAGGTGTGTTTGTCCTATGAAAAGGCTTTGGTGAAATCACTTTTCAATATCATATTATTTAAAGCTCTTACAAGAAGTTGGCATTGCTTCTTTATAATCTTTGGACAACCCAAGTCATTAAGGTGCTGCTTATCCGAGTCGTCTAATTTGATCCTCTGCATGTTTACACGAGAAATTAATTTTGCCACTTCATGAAAGCAAAACAATTCACCTCGATAGGGAGCAGACACATTCAGGGTCAAGCATGCGAGCTTGGCTCCAAATCTGTTTGCATAATAAATGGAGCCTCGCGTGACCTTAGAGTGCACATTCAGACGACTGACGGTACCTGGATTCTGAGCAAGGGATCGTGGGACAGATTTGTAAATGACCCCAGAGTTGAGCATCGATCACATGAACAGCAGAAAATGAGTTCGGTCTGCCTGCCACTGGGATGATATGTAAAACTGCCTCAGGACCCTATTGTGGGGGCCTCAGATTAATGTGCCATATTTCTACCATGGAACAAATTGTCCATTACAGGCTGGTTATGAGACACAGAGTGATAAGGGCTGAATGGAGCCATCAATACACACAGGAGGGGGCTATAATAGAGTCCATTTGCACCTGTGTACGCTTAGCAGAAAATCTGGGCAAACCACCTTCTGCTCCCCACGAGCAAAGTACCACCTCTGCAGAGGCAATAGAGACCTGCATGTTTTACCTCAACGAAAAACACCATTAGCAGAATTGAAAGCTAAAAATAAGAACCGTTGCTTCCCAGAGAAGGTGGACTGAATACAGAAAATTAAACAAGCGTGGCCTCAGTGCTTTTTCTGACCTTTTTTAGAAGGTACAGAATGAGACAGAGGCAGAGACAGAACGCAGACTCCTGCCTAAGGGCCCTCTGTAGAGCGCAGACTCCTGCCTAAGGGCCCTCTGTAGAACGCTGACTCCTGCCTAAGGGCCCTTGATAGAACATAGACTCCTGCCTAAGGGCCCTCTTTAGAATGCAGACTCCAGGCCCAAAGGCTGTAGAGGACATAACAGCATGGCTCACAGTAGTGAAAGTCCGGTATTACAAGCACAGTATACAACCTACTTTACATGTCAATGTGGGTGTTTGTAGACATACCTGAAGCTTCCGGAAGCATTAGCTTAGACCCCGAAGAGGGTCTAATCAGATCATTCCCAATTCTATATATGCTAGGGTTAGATTAGGATTGCTTTAAATACAGACTAGGAAAGATGCACTTTTTGTTACTTTCTTTGCATGGACACCGTCCTGGTTCTCTCCAGAGTAACACCCACACAGGGCTCACTTACTGCTTCTTCATACATAGCGTCTTTAGCGTCCATGTTGCCTTTTGGTGATTATTACACCTGGTGAATGCTGTTTTTGTGTCTGTGTGCGTCTTTGTTGCCACACCCACTCTGCTGCCTAGACCAAACACTACCAGGTGGGCGTGTAACAAGGACGTTGATCTACCAATCAGAAGGTTGTGGGTTTAAATCCTGTCTCTACCCTGCAGCCATTGTTGGACCATTGAGCGAGACCTTTAACCCTCTCAGCTCCAGGGACACTGTACGACTGACCACAGCATCCCAGAAGCTGGAGTATGTGGAATACTGCAATTCACTGCTTCGTAGTTGTACTGAGTGATGAGAATAAAACCTTTATAGTAGATTACAAAAGTACAGCCTAAAAAAAAAAGTTTATTAAAATGTGTCATAATTCTCTTTAGTTTGACAGCTGCATTTTTCTTGCCCTTTAATTCCAGGCAACTCTGACAGTGGAATTGGCCAGTTTCTGAAATACCTGTGCTATAATGTTGCGTTCAACCTTGAGGTGCACTGCTGAGTCACGCATTCTCAGCTTGATTTGGGACACATGACGTGCAGAATCATAAACACTCCTCTTCCAAAATTCAAAATTAAACTGTATCCAAACGAGCCATCCCTGGTCTATTTAAATGCAGTTTAAGGCTGCATTCAGAACTGTTAGCATTGCGTTGATCAAAACAAATCCTGATGTGACTGCTGTTTGTACAGTTCATCAAGTGAGAACGTTTCAGACTGTGATTACTGAGAACCCTTGAGCAGGTCTGTCTGAATCCACTTCCATATGGACTCTGGTGCAGTACATTTGAAGTATGAACACAATATGAACTAAAGGCACCACAGGGAACAAACACAGGAAATTATGTCTGCGGTTGCATCATGTGACAAAGTGGTATTAAAAAAATAAAGTGGTATTAAATAAAAAGTATTTTACAGCTTCTTACAGTAGAGGAATTCCTTGCACCATTTTGCCTACTTAACAAGATTTTACCTGGTAAAAATACCACCCAACATACACATAGCCCATCTTAGCTTAGAGTAGAGCTTGCTCTCGTGTGGTTGGCATTAACCAAATTAATAATGCAAAATAACAAATCCATCATAAAAGCTGTTCAATCAGGATGTTAACGCATCAAATATGTCATCGCGAAAGATAAGCGAACCAACAGTACAAAGCAACGGTGTATCATTTCCTGCTTTGGTGTGGAATTAATTACAAATAATACAACCTCAGATGGTCTCAGTAAACGGTGAAGGTTGGCATGGATCTGAGCTTTGAGCTGCTAGCATGGCAATTGGCTCTAAGGTGCATTAGCTCTAAGTGGCTCTGAGGTGTGTCGGCACTGCTGTGGGCTCTGATGTTTAATAGCGTGGCCTAGGGGCTCTTGGATGTATTAGCGTTCCTCTGGATCGTGAAGCGTGTTAGCACGTGGGCTCTGTGGAGGGTATTTTTTCTGGTTCTGGTGATCCTCACCTCCTCGTTCTCGATCTTCAGCGTGGCTAGGCGGGACTGCAGCTGATGGTAGCGCATCAGCAGCTCTGTCTGAACCGGCTGCTGCGCACTCACCTGGCACACCTGGAACACACACACACACACAGACACACACACACACACACACACACACACACACACACACACACACACACACACTTGAAGGCATTGCAATACCATAATAATATAATAGTCAATTCAATGGTGGAGAAAACCCTTGAAATGTTTAACCATCTTACGATGTTTTGGAAAACGGGGCCCATGCTAATCTCTTCCTAATTCATGACTACATAACCTCAGGTCGACAGCTCCTGCACTTTAAGGCCTCAGCTTTACACATAAAGGTAACAAGGTGTCAATACTGGTTCACACGGAGCAGCGATCCCTCGCAATAACAGGCACACGCTGCACAGAAGTCTCACCTCGTCTCCCATGTGAGGCAGATACTCGAAGCGCATGGGCGGACAGAACACCTGGTTGTACATGTCCATGATCTTGTGCTTGTCACTGCGGGAGTCCAGGTTGTCCACGGCGTTCTCAATGAGGTCCAGGCCTTCGTGGCGAGATGTCTCCAGGTTGTACTCCGCTGACAGATAGGTCCTCAGAGTGCGGGCCAGGCTGGCGTGATAGCCGAGGTCACAGCACTGCGGTGGGCCAGAGAGGGTGATGAGAGAGGAGGCCACAGCCACACAGCAAGACATTATAAGCAGAAAGCAGATTCTATTTTCTCTGTGGTAACAGGCTGCAATAGGCATTTCAGTTCCATTTCATTAGAGAGAAAAGAAAAGCTTTGGAGGATAATTAGTTTTGACGTTTGTTTACTTAAAAGGAAATGCCTGAAAAATGCAGCTTATCCGTTAAGTTAAGTTTTTTTCTTTTCTATTTTTTACATGACTGCTGTACATTTCTCTCAGTAGTAGTGATGTTAATGAAAGGTAAGCGTGCGTTGTGGGCCGCATCAATCATGTCTGGACGGCAGCACGTATATAATTAGATCCGATGAAATGGACAAGGTGAGTCAGAGTGCTACACCTGCTGCAAAGTGACACAGATAATGCAACGGTGTAGACGTACGAGCACAGTGGGATATGTAGTCTAATTAGTTTCAGTGTTAAAAAAAAGCATCATAAACTAACCTCATTTAGCAGAACATGGCAAAAGTTTAAAACATGCTGCAGGCTAAGGAACACGTCTGTGAATCATTACACGGTCATTTAATGAAGAGGAGTTAGTTAGCTCTCTACTCAGCCATAAATCCATCCATTAGGTTCAAGGAGATGTCTGGGAAGAGAGTACTGGGGCTTATTTGAATAACCTAATTATAAGATACTGTCCACTTCAGAGGTCCGGCACTGGGAATTTCCAAAAGCCCAATTTTAATACAACATGTACTATAGTCGTACTGTGTAAATGAGTAGTATTATGCGTACTATGATGCCAACGACCTGAAAATGCATCATGCAAATGAAGAGGTTTATTCATGCAAATGAACTGATTTATTCATGCACATGAACTGATCCCAAGCATTATTATTACAGACTATAGTTGTAATTAGTAACAATGTGAGTGTGTACTCTTAATGTTGCACGTCTGTCTGCTGTGTTGACATCTCATCACTCTAACGCCATGTCCCTCACGCAGAAGCCAATCGCAATGGAACGAGCAAGATGGTAGCAGGCAAGCAACCAATCGCAGGGCTCCGCAAACGGCAATATTTGGGGACAGTGCCAGTCATACTGCCACCTGGTGTTTAAAAGAGCAGGATAAGGAGATATTATACACCAGCTTGAATTCACTCAATCTCCCTTTGGCATGAAGTGTGCACAACAGCATATGCACCCAGGATGCAGCTCTGGGTGTGTGGGCTGCTGCTCTCCTGTCTGGGCTTTGTTCATGAACAGCGTCCCCCACGGAGCAGCCCCGGATCTTTAATAAAGACCGCCGGGACCTGGGGAGGGAGCGCAGTGCTCAGCACCATCAGATACTTTTATGGAATGTGGGAGTGAAATCCTGGAGACTGGAATCTCGCGACGTTCCCTAGCGCCCAGACCAGCCTCCAAGCTACTGGAATTCTGGTTGCCCGAGCGTATCCTCATGCTGTCGCCACACGTCTAACAAGATGTTAGAAAAAAGTGGTTTTTAATTACTAAAAAAATTAATAAAAAAAAAACCCAAAAACCATGCAGACGCCAATTTCAGTGTTCAGAGGTGGGATTTGTAGCACAACACTGGCTTAGTCTGGACCCAGGAGCCAGCAGAAACCCTCCTTCATGCAGGCTTACTGCATGAAACACTCCCTTATACAGACCCTCAGTCTGAAACCCTCCCTCATGCAGGCCCTCAGTCTGAAATCCTCATCCACACGGGCCCTCAGTCTGAAATCCTCATTCACACGGGCCCTCAGTTTGAAATCCTCATTCACACGGGCCCTCAGTCTGAAATCCTCATTCACACGGGCCCTCAGTTTGAAATCCTCATTCACACGGGCCCTCAGTTTGAAATCCACATTCACACAGGCCACCCGCTCAGATGTGGTTTGATTAACTACACAGTTCCATGTCCTGTGTTATGGAATTACCAGACTTAGAGTCTGTAAGTGGCCCACCGCTCCCATCCACCTCTCTACGGTAGCGGCGCAGAAGACGTCTGCCCTAAATATGCCACCATGAGCCATACTCCAACAAACGGGTGAGTGACAGTGTTTCTAGGTGTATCTGTGTGTGTGTTCTGCTACCTCAGGAGATCAGTGCTTTGAACGGTGGCAGGCAGCAGTGCAAGGCTACACTCACATTCATATAGGTGAAAACCCAGAGATTGGAATAATCTATTCAAAACATCAATGCTAACTCTCACACAACCATAACCTCCCCCCAACCCAAGCACACATGCGCACGCACGCACGCACACACACACACACACACACACACACACACACACACACACACACACACACACACACACACACACACACGTGTGTGTGTGTATACGGACACACACATACAAAAGTGAAACAATAAGTAGACAAAGAGGACAACATGGGAAACCCTTGAGTGTTTTGACATGTTTTGGGAAGAATGAGGATTTATGACGAGAAGATTACTGCGCGGCCAGGCATAACGGTAACTCTAGAGGCCAGATTGCAAATAACCAATATCAAAAAGCAGCGAAGCTTGTTGCCAGGTTACTGGCTATAAACTTCTAATACATATCTATTGGGGCTGTAATATGCTGCTATGGGAGAACAACATGGCTAATCTGAGCTGGTTATGATGAAATCCACATTCAATATTTGGAAGACACAACTGACTCAGACCAGTGGGTGCGAGACCAAATACCCACAATGCATTGAGAGACAGATGGAGCGGGGTCCTGTGCAGTTCAGCTGTGTTAAACCAACACGTACAAATCCCAGCTGAAGCATGCAAGCAAACAGGAGCTTGGTGCTACACACTCACATCAATCATATCAGAGACGTCGTGGATGTAGTACTTCGCCACCACTGCGTTGGTGGCTGCCAGGTTCAATAAATAGTCGTTGCGAGCCTTCGTGCATTTGAGCTTGTTTTCCGAGTACTTGGCTTGTCTCTAGAGGAGGAAGTGAGAAGAAAACAGCGTTACTGGTGAAAAAGTAGAGTGACTAGAGTGTGAACAGGTGAATTGCAAGTGTTCTTAGCCTCTCCTGCTGTCACACTAAAGCTAAACTACTTTCCTGTAGCTGAAATCTTTATCTTCCATACGTTCACTTACCCCAAAACCTTTCATTTTGTTACCAACAGCTACAATAAACACATTGGGCACCTGCTCTGTTTACCAGGAGCACAGTCCACAGTCGGGCTCTCCGCAGGCATGAGTGTTCTGTGTGTTGTGGGTGTTGTGTTCTTTATCAAACCGAACAAGCTATGGACATTGCTTTAAGGCCATTAGAAACCTAAGTACCTAAGTACACGACTCCATTGAAAAACCGAATACTCAAAAACCAAATTCCATTCAAATTATGTCAGAGATGCACTAAATTGCCAAAAGTCCATCCAAATGATCGGAATCAGGTGTTCCAATCACTTCCATGGCCACAGGTGTATAAAATTAAGCTCCTAGGCATGCAGACTGTTTTTGCAAACATTTGTGAAAGAATGGGTCACTCTCAGGAGCTCAGTGAATTCCTGCCTGGAACTGTGATAGGATGCCACCTGTGCAACAAATCGGGTTGTGAAATTTCCTTGCTCCTAAATATTCCACAGTAAATTGTCCACATTTTGTCCACATTTTCTGTATTATAAGAAAATGGAAGTTTTTGGGAACGACAGCAACTCAGCCATGTAGTGGTAGGCCAAGTAAACTTACGGAGCGGGATCTGCGGATGCTGAAGCGCATAGTGCAGAGGTCGCCAACTTTCTGCAGAGTCAGTCACTATCAGATTAGCTCAAGAACAGTGTGCAGAGAGCTTCATGGAATGGGTTTCCATGGTCTAGCAGCTGCATCCAAGCCATAAACGAGTGCAAAGCAAAGTGTCGGATGCAGTGGTGTAAAGCACACCGCCACTGGACTCTAGTGGAATGACTAATCGCGCTTCTACATCTGATGGACAAGTCTGGGTTTGGCAGTTGCCAGGAGAATGGTACTTGTCTGACTGCAATGTGCCAAGTGTAAAATTTGGTGGAGGGGCAATAATGGTGTGGGGTTTGTTTTTCAGGAGCTGGGCTTGGCCCCTTAGTTCCAGTGAAAGGAACTCCGAATGCTTAAGCATACCAAGACATTTTGGATGATTCCATGCTCCCAACTTTGTGGGAACAGTTTGGAGCTGGCCCCTTCCTCTTCCAACATGACTCTGCACCAGTGCACAAAGCAAGGTCCATAAAAACATGGATAGCAGAGTCTGGTGTGGATGAACTTGACTGGCCTGCACAGACTCCGGACCTCAACCCAATAGAACACCTTTGGGATGAATTAGAGCAGAGCCAAGCCTTCTCGTCCATCATCAGTATGTGACCTCACATATGTGGTTTTGGAAGAATGGTAAAAGATCTCGATAAACACACTCCTAAACTTTGTGGACAGCCTTCCCTGAACAGTTGAAGACACATATACAAACATATATACACCTTGCAAGGTACACCTTTGCTAGTACCAGGTTGGACCCCCTTTTGCCTTGAGAACTGCATGAATCCTTCGTGGCATAGATTCAACAAAGTACTGGAAACATTCCTCAGAGAGTCTGGTCCATATTGACATGATAACATCACTTCATTGCTGCAGATTTGGTGGCTGCACGTCCATGATGCAAATCTCCCATTCCACCACATCCCAAAGGTGATCTATTGGACTGAGATCTGGTGACTGTAGAGGCCATTCAAGTCGTGTTCAAGAAACCAGTCTGAGATGATTCACGCTTTATGACATGGCGAATTATCCTGCTGGAAGTAGCCATCAGAAGATGGGTACACTGAGGTCATAAAGGGATGGGCATGGTCAACATCAATACTCAGGTAGGCTGTTGCGTTGACACAATGCTCAATTGGTACTAATGTGCCCAAAGTGTCCAGGAAAACATCCCCCATACCATTGCACCACCACCACCAGCCTGAACCATTGGTACAAGGCAGAATGGATCCATGCTTTCATGTGGTTGACGCCAAATTCTGACCCTACCATCCGAATGCCGGAGCAGAAATTGAGACTCATCAGACCAGGCAATGTTTTTCCAATCATCTATTGTCCAATTTTGGTGAGCCTGTACGAAATGTGGCCTCAGTTTCCTGTTTTTAGCTGATAGGAGTGGCACCCGATGTGGTCTTCTGCTGCTGTAGCCCATTCGCCTCAAGGTTCGACGTGTTGTGCATTCAGATATGCTCTTCTGCATGCCTCAGTTGTAACAACTGTTTGAATTACTGTTGCAGTTCTATCAGCTCGAACCAGTCTGGCCATTCTCCTCTGACCTCTGGCATCAACAAGGCATTTGCGCCAACAGAACTGCCGCTCACTAGATATTTTCTCTTTTCCGCCAGCCAGTCTGGCACCAATAACCGTGCCATGTTCAAAGTCACTTAATTCACCTTTCTTCCCCATTTGGATGCTTGGTTTGAACTGCAGCAGATCGTCTTGGCCATGTCTACATGTCTTAACCCATTGAGTTGCTGCCATGTGATTGGCTGATTCGACATTTGTGACCAGTTGGACAAGTGTACCTAATAAAGTGGCCGGTGTGCCACCCACCTCAGGCAGTATTTGAATTCAGATTTTTAAGTCTTTGGTTTTGTAAACACACACAAGAAATAAATTTTCCTCACATTTTTGGAGCACAAAAAATACACATGAGCCATTACACATCCATTTACACGTGATCTATTACACATCCATTTACACGTGATCCATTACACATCCATTTGATCAGAGGAAGTGCATGAGAAGATTTTCTAAACCTCATTTGCTAATTATTATGGAAATTGCATGAGTGAGTGAATTAAGTACTGGTGCTGCTCAGCTTCAGCTGCCTCTTAAGGACTCTTGTGGGCTAAGGAAGGAGGGCGCAGAGGGCTAGGGAAGGAGGGCGCAGAGGGCTAGGGAAGGAGAGGGTAGAGGGCTAGGGAAGGAGGGCGCAGAGGGCTAGGGAAGGAGAGGGTAGAGGGCTAGGGAAGGAGAGGGTAGAGGGCTAGGGAAGGAGAGGGTAGAGGGCTAGGGAAGGAGAGGATAGAGGGCTAGGGAAGGAGAGGATAGAGGGCTAGGGAAGGAGAGGGTAGAGGGCTAGGGAAGGAGGGCGCAGAGGGCTAGGGAAGGAGAGGATAGAGGGCTAGGGAAGGAGAGGGTAGAGGGCTAGGGAAGGAGAGGGTAGAGGGCTAGGGAAGGAGGGCGCAGAGGGCTAGGGAAGGAGAGGGCAGAGGGCAAGAGCAGGGTGCAGATTTAGGCCTGGCGGGGACAGTGGGGACATAGTGGGGGCACAGAGCATCCAGGGCTACAGTGGGTATTAACAGTGTGCACCCAAGTGCCTTTATTCACACCTTGTACACTGTGAGGGAGGTGGTGGTCTTGGAGGGCAGAGAGAGACAGACAGGTTGGCCAAAAGCGAAAGCAGAATTTAATTCACATGAAATATCACCCTAGCTTGAGATGCACAGACAGTCCGTTATAACCACATTATGCTTCACAAGATCTTAGAATGCTGACCAAAGGTATGCACCATCTTATGAATTAGAGACATAAATTAGAGTCTCGCTGTCCGCTGAGATCGCAGACCTGAAACGATGTATTTGGTGTGTGAGTGGCTAGTGGTTAGTGGCATGAATTCAGAATAAAAAATTATATATATATATATAATATATATTTTTTATATAATAAAAAATTATATAATAAAAAATTATATATATATATATATATATATATATATATATATATATATATATATATATATTCAGACAGACCAGGAAACCTTCGACATGTCTCCTGCCTTAGGGCTACGCCGAGCACACTCACTTCCTGTAGGGGTGTGTAGTGGTGGACCGGACGCAGCCCAGACCCGGCAGCAGGGCCAGGCGGGTGGGCGGAGCCGTGCGTGCCACAAGCTCCTCCCCACTCACCTTTTCTTTCATCTTTTCGATCTTGCGGACGGAGCTGCGGCGCTGGGCACGCTCCTCGTGACGCAGCAGGTTGACGTTGAGCTCGCCGGAGCGGCCGAACTGCTTCTCCTCCTGCTTCTCCGCGTCCTTCAGCTTACTCTCGGCGCTGATGCTCTCCGTGTGGTACATGTGGTACGTCTTCATCACCTGCACGGGGTGGAAAAGTGGAGCGGTGAGTGGACATGGGGTCACCTGAGCTCAACCTGAGGCCCGCATGAGGAAGATGTCTGAAAAATTAATGAAGTCTATGTTTGGCGATAGACAGCGAAATACACCAGAAACCAAGGAGGACGAGCTCATAGTGGTCTCCATGGTGATTACCTGAGGCAGTGTAGAATAACAAGCTGACAGTGCGGCGTTTGCCCCCAGCACAAAGACAGCGATTTGGAACGGTGATGATAATGAGTGAACAAAGGAGTCGATCACGCACGCACGTACACACTCGGTTAATTGCTGTCGCTGAATCGGATACAGCCGTTTACGGCGTTCTGATGATCCGTCTCAGGACGGAGGTCTGCGCGTAGAGCCGCCGTCCCCTCCGCTCACGCTCAGCTGAGACTGACCGGCTGAAACCCGGGGCTCCCTGATCATGTCTGCGGCTGCACTTTTTAAAAGTGTGGCGAAGAAATCCTGTGATAACCACATCTCTGTAAAAACTGCACTTAACGTATGAATCCTTTTCATGACACAAAAAAAACAGCTAAGAGCAAATAAAGCAATCGTCTGCAATCAGACCGAGCATTTAGGATGAAACTGCCATGTTCCTGCAGGGGAGATGAGGCTCAGGTTCTTGAAATCAAACACCTTTGTTGCTGAAGAGCCCCACAGGGCCATGTAAAGGGCCCCACAGGGCCAGATGAAGGGCCCCGCAGGGCCAGGTGAAGGCAGATCAGAACTGTTCTCTCCAGCAAAGTACAGGCCAGAGAACAAATGTGGCAAAGCAAAGAAGTACAGTAATCCCATGCCTCTTCAGCTCAGGATTCGCAAACGCTGCTGTGTGTAGAGATTCCAGACCACAGCTGGACATTCCTGATCTCCACCACCGTACGGCGATGCCCTTAACTATCTCTAACTCACATATTCAATTCAAGGGCTTTGCAATTAGCTCATGAATTGCACCATGTGTTTTAGCCCAGAAGAACCAAGCTTAGATCTACTGGCTTAATCAGCAGTGAAAGAGCCTGAAGGTGCCAGGCCAACAAGACTTTGACTGAAAGGCAGTTTGATCACTAAGCCACTGGCAGACAAGCTGATCACACAAGCTGGTATGTACGCACAAGTAAACGCATGAACACTGACACGCACACAAATGGACTTCTTTATTGATATTTAAAAAACACATGTTTTAATGACACCAATCAAATGCATGGTTTGTACAGAAAGGTAAGGTACAAACAAGTGAGCCTGTCTATAGCGGTTACACACAGCACTGTCCATAGCAGAAGTGCTTTACACAAAAAACTAAATGTTTACCTCCAGATATGTCAGCTTGCCCATAATGCTGATATGGAATGGTGTTATAAGTGTTGTATAAGTGGCTGTGCTTTCACCTTTGTGAAACCGACCATGTGAAGCTCCCCCTAATGACGCAATGAATGAAAAGAGCAGACCAGAAATACTTCACTCCATCTACAATTAAAACATCAGGCCATCTCGCTGATACATCAGAAAACGCGTCTCCATAATTCACATCCTGAAACACCTGTGATTTTCTCAAAAATATTTATGTGCACAGACTCCATTGCGGGGGAAAAGAGGATAAATTCACAAATTATCTTACATATTATAACCCCTTAATCATTTCATGTCTAGAAATAAGCATGTCATTATACATTACCTGAGCATATGCTTGCATACTCAGTGTTTAGTGTGAGATTGGGTGTAACATGGAGCAAATATTGAGGGCTGTATCCATAATATCACCTGTACCTGAACCTATAAACTGTTTTATGATTAGAATGAGCCCTTTGTATCTACATCTTCCAATAGAGGCTGCCATGTTGCCCTGCTATGTTTCACCCGAAGCTCAAAGCAGATAAACCAATCATTGGTGACAAGCGTGTGCTCTCCTGCTTGAATACGGTGGGGCTACACCACTGGGTAGAAGATGTACAGAGAAGAACCAGGGGTTGCTGCTTTTGCTGGATAACCATTTTCTGTTGTAAAATTTCAGTACCCACATTTTGACAAGTGGGAGATTCATACTTTATTTACACAGGAACACACAAAGGAGGGCGACTTGCCGTCGTCAAAGAGACGAAAGCACGAGGCACAATGAAAGCAGGGCATGCGACGGTGCTAAACGAGGATGAGGATGATGAAAAAGGGCTGATGCGGGACGAAAGTTTCAGGAGTGATGCAGAAGTGGCCTGCTTCCCGCTGCACAGGTAATCCAGCGCTCCCATCTAACAGCGCTGCAGATAGCCTTAGCTAAAACATGGTCATGGATGTAGCTACCAGAACATGGAGCGTTGCACGTGTGTGCTGAAAAATATCTAACTGCTACCAGGCCTGTCATTTTTTGTTCATTTAAATAACATTTGATCACATGGAAGCTATAACCTATAGTTATGCTTACTAAATAAGTAGATAACTTCTACATTTATTTCTAGATTAACTTCATCGTCAAGTAACCTTATCTTTCATATTATGGCTAATTATGGTTATATAGGACTGGCGTCCTGCCCTTGGTGTACCCTGCCTTCGCCCGGAGATGCTGGGATTGGCTCCAGCCCCCCCGTGACCCCGGCTAGCGGGATTCAGTCGTTCGGATAATGGATGGATGGATGGATATGGTTATATATGCCAACTTTGGAAGTAGCTTGAAAAGTGTGGGGTGAAACATTCAGCCATTTGAAATCTGCAGCCTCACCACTAGATACCTTTAAGCCTTACACACTGCCCCTGGGTCGGTAACACCTGAAGTCTGATTTTAATTGTAAAAACTAAAATGTCCTCATTAAGAGATTAAAAAAAACCCAGCCGAGGAGAGACGTACTGGTGGCCCCTGCAGTCTGAGTCCAGTGGAGTGTTTCTGAAGCTCACGCCGATGTGGTCAGGAGAGATATGCGCAGGTGTTCGACGGAAATGACACGCTGTGCTGCCTCCACCGTTAAAAGTCACGCTCGCGCTGACATCGCTGTCCTTCACTACACACTCGGTGAGGCTCACTGGCATGGAGCCAGCGTGTGTCCACTTTACACTGACCCCTGCCCAGTTGTACAGGTCATTAAGGTCCAGCCACTCAGACCAAACCCCCAAATACAGCTGTCCTATCCAACAGAGTTCAATCTTCCTCAAAATTCAGGTGTTGTTCCCCATTTCAGATAAAAAAAAGTGCTAAGCTTTAGTGAGAGGCCATTTCGTCGACGGGTGTCATCATTACTGTTGAGCCCTTTTTGGGCGAGGAACTTTTTGGGGATAAATACCCTCAAAATGCAGGTCCCTCAGGACACCAACACGCTGTTCGTAGAAGATACCTCATGATGTGTTCCAACACAGGTTCTAACAGCCTGCACAGTGCTGTTGTTCGGATCGCACAGAACCTACTGATGTATATGGACACTGGCAAAAAGATGTCGTACTTTGGCCAGAGTGATTTGGCTCATACCCTCTTCCCTCATCATCAAGGGCAGGGGAGACAATCTCCGAATACGCTCATATCTCTTCCACCCGTTCCCAACACTCAAGAGTGATGGTACATTTGTGCCATAGAATAAAAGACTGCTTCGTGATGTCGGCGTACTGGTGCACGTGGTCTACATTTCCTGCACTGCTTCTCTCAGCACGTTCAGGTTCTTTCACGTGTCCTTCACGTGTCCTGCACACCATCCCCACTCACCTCAACAGGGTTAGGAAGAGAATACATCAGGTGGATTGTTCTATCCAAAACAGCCACTGACTGGCTGCTAAAATAAGCTTCCCTGCACTCCATGGGTAACCAGTTCTAATTTTAAAAGAGACTGGGTCGAAGAGCCTCCACAAATATCTTGAAGAAAGTCTTGTAAACATTCTTAATAAAGTCACTATATACCTGAGGTATGCATGTTTCTTCCAGAGCTCCAAACAGAAGTTTTTGTGAGGTAAAATGTGTTCATCAGTTGCCTTTCCATATATGCTTTCAACCTGGTGAACATCCACTAGCCACAGAAGACTCCATGCAAACAGACACATCATGAACAGTGTGTAGACTGTTGGTAATAGACAAGATGTGTTGTGGGGCCTCCAGGCATATTGTTAATGATCATTATTATAAGACATATATTCACAATTACCAATATTTCTAGCTGTCGATTGGATGTTAACACTTGATAAGTCACTTATTTCCACTGGCCTCAGCTCCTCACAGTGATATGGAGACATCCAGGTTCAGGCATGTACACACACCCACATACCAATACCACAGTGATGGTGACACACACACAGACCTGTATATCACCAAGATGAATAAACACACACAGAGCTGCACCTCCATCCATTGTATTAGTGAAGTCATTATTTTTCACAGAAATGGGCACACCAAAGGAAACTTTCGCTATATATTAAAAAAGTGGTGGAAGAGTCTTCCCTGTAACATTCAGCTTAAAATACCATGTTCTTAAAGTCAAGGCAAGTTAATTTGCATAGTTTTATTTAACTTTTCATACACACTAGTAATTCAAAGTGCCTAAACTTCTCTCTCTCTCACACACAGAGAAATTCATACACACACACACACACACACACACACACACACACACACACACACCACCCACCCACCCACCCACCTTTAAAGGCCCTCAGTTTTTGCCTCAGCTGTGAAAGCTCCTGTCTCCCCTGTGCCACAGTGTCTCAGCAAGTGTGTGGCGTTGAGCCACTCACACAGGATGGCCGCAAACCTTTTTCTTTCTTTTATTAAGGCGAACAATTCCTGCTACGAACAGAGTTGTAAATACCAACACCGACACAGTTATCCTCTGGTTTCAAGAATCAGAGATACAGGAGCCACACTAGGCTTAAAGACCTTTGCTAACCCAGCACCAGACAACACTGCACACACTCCCGATCACGCAGGCTAATACGTCTCAGTGTGACATTCCCGATACACTAATATGCCCGGTCGCATTTATATTTAAGCGTGCTCCCTGTGTCATTAGAAGGCGGGTATCCTCGGCTCGGTTCCCGCAGCTCGTTAGGGAGGGGAGGAGCCAGCCGTTTGCTTAGGGACTGCACCCTGGCCCTTTACAGCTCTGGCTCCAGCGTAAACACACGGGCGGGAGGGGTCCATTAAAGCGCTTTGCCGGTGTCTCCTCCCTCGGAGGCCACGCTCCTGCCGTTCCTGTAAAGGGCAAAGGTCATTCGGATGCAGCGTCACAGAAGGGGAAGGAAGTCAACACATTTCCCACACGCTAGCGTAGCATTGGCAGTTCGCGCGGTGCAGATTAGGCTGACAGGTCCTACAACGCCCGATAAGCCTGCTCAGATGGCCTGCGAAGAACTGATGCATCTTATTTTCAGTTTATGGCGCCATTTATTGATCGGTGCTGGGCGGTTTTATGCGAGTCAACAGCTGGGCCTTTTATGGAGCACTGGGTCCCGGTGACACACGTCTGCAGCCCTCCACACACACACACACACACACACACACACACACACACACACACACACACACACACACACACACACACACACACACACACACACACACACACACACACACACACACACCAAATAAAAGCCTCACACTCATAATCACACCCACGCTACCATCCGTAGGCAAACCGAAATCTGGAACAAACGTAATCAGACAGAAAAACAAAGAACGGTGCCCTCGCGTGCGTTCCAGCAGGACTCGGGAACCCGCGGCCCATCCAGTCCAAACCAGCCAACCAACAACTTACTCCTCTACAGAAAGAAAGAAAGAAAAGAAAAGAAAGAAAGAGAAGAAAGGGGTTTGCAAGCTCACTGTGGCCCAAAGCCCTGCAGCTGGTGAACGGTATGCACAGGCCTGCAGGGGAGAGCCAGGCACAGTGTCTGATTGGAGGACCAGGCTCTTTACCCAAAGAGCACCGTCCCAACGCGGGCCCAGCACCGTCCCAACACGGGCCCAGCACCGTCCCAACACGGGCCTGCAGTGGCCCGCGGGCCCAGCACCGTCCCAACACGGGCCCAGCACCGTCCCAACGCAGGCCCAGCACCGTCCCAACACGGGCCCAGCACCGTCCCAACGCGGGCCCAGCACCGTCCCAACACGGGCCTGCAGTGGCCCGCGGGCCCATAATTAAATTCTATGCGGGGGTTATAATTTGGCCTCATGACACTTTAAGGAAATGTAGACCAAGTGATGCAAACAAATAATTTAAATTTCTCTGCTGAAATGATAGGAAACTGCAGAGGTTATTAATAAATTACTATTGCTAAAAATTACTACTAAATCACTCATTTAAAATAGAAACAGTGCCTCTTTTATAGTGGCTTGTCAATGGTTTGGTTACTAAACTAAAATTGCCATTAATGATGAAAAGAAACATCACCTGTATATGCGACTGCAACACTCTACACTGTATCTCACACCCCAGTGTTACGGTCAAGCCCCTTGGCAGCTGAGCATGGGAAAGAAACAAAACAAAGCAGGAGTCCCTAAATCACCTTCTAGAAGCTTCTAGAAGGCCCTGCATGGCACTGAAAGGCCAAACCGGGTAAGGCGACACAGTCACATCTGGGGCGCCGTTAGGACACAAACCACAATGCAGCTGCAGCCTCATTGGCTATTTGTCCAGGATGCTGGATGAGAGCTGTTTTCCTGCTTTATAAAGGCCAGGCTTATAAGTGGATCAACGAGGCCAATTCATTATGCGAACAGGCCCAGGGTGCAGAGCACAGATCTGCAGAGGCCCCTGGTGTGCTTTTGTCTTCTGCTTTGGAGCACTGTCAAACGAAGGCCAGTAATTGGCCGTACTGCAGCGGAGAGTGTGCAGTCTCTCTACCACATCTCATTCCTCATTCCCAACACATAATTCCACAAATGGCCGGCCTACTACTAATCAATACCCAAGCCTACAGGCCTGGGCTGAGATTTATTTTTATTTTTTTTACCCCTTTCAATTATTCATTTACTTTTGTTGTTTTTAATTATGGAGTCCTGCATCCTTCAGTGAGGATCGAGTCATGCATTGTTTGAGGTTATTATGTTTTCTGAGAGAAATATTTTAATTTTCACATGAAAGTAGGAAACAAAAGCAGGATGTGTGAAGCTTTTAAAATCACCATCTCTGAGCACCAAGAATCCCTAATTGCAAATATACCTCGAAATACAGTAGAATAATCTGAAACCATAATATTGAGGTATATGTATTAAACACATCCCAATACAATAGCCTATTGGATGCAACAGGATCCCAGGATAAGTCCTGTCTACCCGTAGCAGCTCCAGTCTCTTGCTGTTTTTGGACGATATCTGCATAACTGTACCATTGCCGACAGGAGATGTTTAGATGTTGTGCTGCTCTTCACAAGAATCCAAAACATCAGAGCTGAAGCGAGCGCCCTGTTAGGCCCTACAGTCGTGCACCGCACCGTAAGGCGGGGTGCTGGGAGTCACAGATAACACTTCTCTTCTAGATCCCCCCCCCCCCCCAGACGCATAATCCTCCCTGCCGGGTGACCTTGGCATGTGCAGTGCCTCTCCTGTTCCCCAGCCTGTTCTAGCAACCGTTGAAGCAGCAAAAGTGCATTCTGGTAAACGTCTTCGAGCGCCAGCCCGGCGCGTGGACGAATCGGGCGAGAAGGTGCGCCAGGAGGACCCGCCTAACGCTCACCGTCCATCAGAGCTCGGCAGACCCCCCTCTGCCAACTCCGCCGGTGTTTTCTGGAGCAGGCCGCGTGGGGAGCCGGCCCAGGCAGCCGGGGGAGGGCCGTTCAGCCCTCGGGGTTTACTACCCCCCCCCCCACCCCCCCCACCCTGTCTGGACACCATTTGCTTTTACTGTATGATACTATAATGGACTTTTTTTCCCCTCTTATTTTCACTTATTTCCCATGGGGTGACAAAGGCTGCCACAAAAAGCCCAAATTTTCTTTATCATGTATCATTGACATTGTTGCATTTTGGAATATCACATGTGACAGAGAAAATTAGGACACTATTGTCCTTCCAGAAGAGTAGGTGGCCACAGTCTCCAGACACACACACACACACACACACACACACACACACACAGGCTTTATCTTGCACCTACTGCTGTCTGACATAATGGTTTTGCGTTACCTCAATCTATCAGAAGCTTAGTGCAATCTGTGCAGTTTGCAAAGTTAATATGCAGCTCTAGCAGTGTGAGTATGAGGAAATTAAACACACTGCAGTAGCGTTTTCCTCACTGCTAACAGGGCAGCTGATGGAGTGAGCAGAGGTGGAGACGCCATCGGGCTGCACCCTTCTCCACCTGCTACTACTGCTGCTCCCGGCTACGTGAATGATGCCAGGACAAGCAGAAAAGCTGAGGGGGGAGAAACCAGGATGAGAGAGGGAGAGAGGGAGGGAGAGGAGAGAGAGAGAGAGAGAGAGAGAGAGAGAAGGCAAGAAAGGAAGCGAGAGTGGGAGAGAGAGAGAGAGGGAGAGAGAGAGAGTGACAGACAGAGAGAGAGAGACAGTGGAAGTGAGAGTGAGAGTAGAGAGTGAGAGACAGAGAGGAAATGAGAGTAGAGAGAGAGAGAGAGAGAGAGAGAGAGAGAGAGAGAGGAGAGAGAGAGGAGAGAGAGAGAGGAGAGAGAGAGAGAGAGAGAGAGAGACCATGGTGTCCTTTACTTCTTGACTGAGGAGGAAAGTCTCCAACATCATTGTGTGATTAAGCTGAAAGGCGGAGAGGGATGGAGGGATACAGTCAAACCGCAGAGGGATGTTCTGCTGCGGTGGGGAACCTGGACCGGTTCTCACACACACGCTCGCACGCACACACACACACACGCTCGCTCGTGGAAGTCATTTAAAAAGGGATCAGTGCAGTTGAGAAAGCCCACAGGCACTTTTTCATCAGCTACTACCATTACTGGCATCACTATGGATACCATCACTGTTGTCACAATCTGTCTACTGCACACTAGCTCCACACTTTCAATCTGTCTACTGCACACTAGCTCCACACTTTCAATCTGTCTACTGCACACTAGCTCCACACTTTCAATCTGTCTACTGCACACTACCTCCACACTTTCAATCTGTCTACTGCACACTACCTCCACACTTTCAGTCTGTCTACTGCACCCTACCTCCACACTTTCAATCTGTCTACTGCACACTACCTCCACACATCCAACAGCGAGGCATCAGTAGCAGCGGCTGCCTCCTTCACGCAGCTCTGGCCAAGGATGACAACCGCAAGCCAAATGCCGCGTTGCTATGGTGAGGGGTGTGACCCACTGAAAAAGACCAGTGCTGAACGGAGAAATGGAAGGATGGAGAGAGGTGAAGAGAGAAAGAGATGGAGGGAGGTGAGGAGAGAGATGGAGGGAGGGAGATGAGCAGAGAGAGAGATGGGAGGGAGGGGGAGAAAGGGAGAGGGAGAGAGAGGGAGAGAGAGAGATGGAGGGAGGTGAGGAGAGAGATGGAGGGAGGGAGATGAGCAGAGAGAGAGATGGAGGGGAGAGAGAGAGAGAGAGAGAGAGACGGAGGGAGAGAGAGAGAGAGACAGAGGGAGAGAGAGAGAGAGAGAGAGAGAGAGAGAGAGAGACAGAGGGAGAGAGAGAGACAGAGGGAGAGAGAGAGAGAGAGAAGGGGAGGGAGGTTCTACTCACAGTGTAAAGCTCATTCGTCACCTTCACCAACTCTTCGTCGCATCTGAATGCCAATTTCTTTACTCTGGAGAAGAAGAAATAAAAAAATCAGGTGAATAAAGGTTACAAATTTCATGTTGTGCTGTTAGGTAGAACACATGCTTAGACACAAGACATGTTAAATCACAAGGGTTTGACCCACAGATGAAAACAAACTGTACATAAATCCAAATAAATAAAACAGGCTGAACGGCATTAACACACATTAACATGTTTCCTACAGTTCACATTGTTTAACGTGCAACGTTCATCCACCTGACATGGTAACGGCCACAGCCTGCGGGAGCACCAGCAAGCACCAGCGTTTAGATGTACGTCAGACGTTCTTTAGATCTCCTAAACCGGCACGTCTGCAGCTGCTGTGATGCGTGTGCCCTCTGCGCTGCTGTGGTTACGTCGAGCACCGCGTATATACGACTCGTCCTTTCATTAGGCCAGCGTCGCACCACGACAACACCCAAACCTGCCGCATCGCTCCAGAAAAACCTCAGGGCCGTGATCACAGTGAAACGCAGCGATATGCGACGCCGTCTTTCATCAGGGTGGTCTTTCATGTCTGACCGAGGCCTTTCGGGCGTGCACACACCACAAGCCAAGGGAAGGGCGCAGGATAGGCAGGGCCGGGTCTGTAGTTAAGCCCAGGTTTAGCTGCTAGCGTCCTGCTGCTGCCTGCTATGACCAGCGTGTGCACAAAAAGAACATCTTTAAGGCAAGACGTCCCCACCCCACACAGCTATAGCAGAGACTTCGCGGCCTGTATCCATTACGCAAAGCCTAAGGCAAAATAAGCCATGAAGTCACAGCATCAATTTCTATCCATGTGATGGCAAAAAGTAATGCATGTTTCTCTTTATTGCATATTATATAAAACATGCATCATCATATTAATACAGACATTTTACAAATTGTATTCTAACTATGATATTAATCCTAGAATCTGCCTAACCTCTACATATACGTTACTATGACGATAAAAAGTAATAAGGAAGATGTTCAAAATAATTATTTTGTACCATCTGCCACACTGCCCTCCCACACAAAAAGCACACGCTCACCCTCACCCCATAGCCACACCCACACCCTTGACCACGCCCTTAGCCACGCCCACACCCAGCCCTGGTTCACAGTGAGCACAGAGTGAGAAAACTCGCAGCACTTGTGGCGCTGGTGCCTGAGCAGGTGAGACAAATTGAGAAATGTAGGCGGAGCGGAGCAGCAGGTGAGAACAGGCGGCTTCAAACGGACTGAAACGCTGCTACTCCTTCGCTGGAGAATCCCAGACGCCTCCGGCTCAGGAGCAAAAGCACAAAGGTGTTCGAGAGCCTCGCGGGTAAAAGCTTCACTACATTTTCTTTTCGGCCACCGTGACAGTGCGTGGGCGAACTGAGCCAAGCTGGTGTGAATTATATTCTAATCACAGACATTTTTAGCTAACGTTATATCTTTTTTTTTTCTTTTCAAATTACAGCAACTTTTAATTTTGATAAAGATGTACAAAGGTCCCTCTCAGTGTCATCATGTAAAATGAGTAGACTGTGTTAACCGTGGATCATTTCACAGGAGGGAGTCTAATACAAATGTTCTCCCCATAACACAGAATGACTAACATGACTGTGTGTGTTCACCTCGCATGTGGCTGCATTTACACTTACAGCATTATATATTGAAGTATTTAGACAGATGCAGTTGCGTTTGCCTTTAAGGTTGGGGCTACATCGTCTTCATGTGCACTGGGGTTTTCTCCCCTGGCATCAGCTGGGATGATTCATCTCACTCCCCAAATGCCCATTCATGTGATAAATCACAAAGAGCTTTAATAACCAACGATCAATAGAGCCTACAGCATCAGTGCAGAGTGAGCACAGGACTACGCGTCAGGATCAACGCTCTCTCCCCTCGCCCCGGCTCTTCCCCCCCTCTCGTCTCCCTCCCTCTCAGTCACTCCCTCTCTCTCTCCCTCCCTCTCACCATCAGCTGCCCTCTTTCTCCCCCTCCCTCTCACCATAACTCCCTCGCTCTCCCTCCCTCCTCTCAGTCACTCCCTCTCTCTCTCCCTCCCTCTCACCATCACTCCCTCTTCTCTCCCCCTCCCCTCTCACCATAACTGCCCCTCTCTCTCTCCCTCTCACCATCACTCCCTCTCTCTCCCTCCCGCTCAGGTCCTAGCACCCTCTCTCTCCCTCCCTCTCACCATCACTCCCTCTCTCTCCCTCCCTCTCAGTCACTCCCTCTCTCTCTCCCTCCCTCTCACCATCACTCCCTCCCTCTCTCTCCTCTCCCTCCCTCCCTCTCTCTCTCCCTCCCTCTCTCTCTCTCTCTCCATCACTCCCTCTCTCTCTCCCTCCCTCTCTCTCCTCCCTCTCCTCTCCATCCCTCCTCTCTCTCTCCCTCTCACCATCACTCCCTCTCATCATCACTCCCTCTTTCTCCCCCACCCCTCTCACCATCACTTCCCTCTCTCTCACCATCACTCCCTCTCCTTCTCCCTCTGTCTTACCATCACTCCCTCTCTCTCTCCCTCTCTCTCACCATCACTCCCTCTCTCTCCCTCTGTCTTACCATCACTCCCTCTCTCTCTCCCTCCCCCTCACCATCACTCCCTCTCTCTCTCCCTCCCCCTCACCATCACTCCCTCTCTCTCTCCCTCTGTCTTACCATCGTCCCTCTCTCTCTCCCTCCCTCTCACCATCACTCCCTCCCTCTCACCATCACTCCCTCCCTCTCACCATCACTCCCTCTCACCATCACTCCCACTCCCTCTCTCTCACCATCACTCCCTCCCTCTCTCCCTCCCTCTCACTATCACTCCCTCTCTCACCATAACTCCCTCTTCCTCCCTCCCTCCCTCCCTCCCTCTCACTATCACTCCCTCTCTCACCATAACTCCCTCTCTCCCTCCCTCCCTCTCGCCATCACTTCCTCTCCATCCCTCTCACCATCACTCCCTCTCTCTCTATCCCTCTCATCATCACTCCCCTCTCTCTCACCGTCACTCCCCTCTCTCTCATCATCACTCCCTCTCTCTCTCCCTCCCTCCCTCTCACCATCACTCCCTATCTCTCTCCATCACTCCCTATCTCTCTCCATCCCTCTCACCATCACTCCCTCTCTCTCACCATCACTCCCTCTCTCTACCTCCCTCTCACCATCACTCCCTCTCTCTCTCCATCACTCCCTCCTTCCCGATCATTCTCCATATCCATTTCTCCCTCCCTCGATCTTTTCTCCTCCCTCTTTGTCTCAAAGAGAGGAATTGAAAGAAGCTTTATTGGCATGACAGTAATTTACAACATCCCCCCCCCCCATCACCCTCATACACTATCCCAGTCTCCACCTCTGTGTATGTATGGACAGGAGAATTCTCATCTCGTCTTCTAGTCTCTGTCTGATGATTAGTGCTCACATTGAGAGAGCCATTCACTCAATACTGCAAGTTCTGTTGGCTTTTCACCCAATTGTCCAAACTTAGAAAACCCAAACAGAACGTTTGTGCCAGTCCCCAAACAGAGTCCAAGCGTACTGTATAATTAACATGTTTTATTAACGGCATATCCAGGAGCTAGCAGACAGGTGTTCAGGCGCACTGCAACGCTGCCTGCTTCATGCAGACAGACTGGGACATGTACGCGCTCATCCATGAAGTGGATAAAAGGAAGGAGATCCTACAGCTAGGTCAGCTCTGGGTATAGATGCCCTGTTAAACCTACAGTACTGTACACTGTGTAAAGGTGCCAGGCTTTTAGCCCCAGGCTGCAAAGACCTGCAGCTATAAGAAACCAGACTGAGCCTCTGTGTGTGGGGGGGGGTGGGGAGCGATGACTCTGAATGAATTCAGACACAAAAAATAAACATTTCCATCTACTGCCAACCCAGAAAATACGCTGGCTGACGTCAAAGCCCAGCGGAGACTCTTCAGGCCCGAGTGGTGTCGCCCAAGCAGAGCTGTTTCCGAGCTCCTATCCGAACTCTAAGGCTAAACAGCACAAAACGCCTGTGGAATGGTGCGTGGATGTGACAACCAAGAGGAGATTTGAAGCTTCAAGCATTTTCATGCACTGCTGCACACTAATAAAAGCCATTTAAATATTTGTTAGTTCACTCAACAACTAATAATCAACTTTCACACGTTTGTCTCGCTACCTCACGTCACACGACTCTGAACGCTAAGCCCACGCCTCCAGCTGTGGAGTGAGGCGTTCAGCCACGAGCGGTCGAACACTCGTGCGTCTCACTCCGCCTCTGACGACTGCCGGGGCTCCACATACAGGAAGCAGCGGCAGGTGTAAACACGCCGCCGCTATTCAGCTCGGACCTCAGGAATGCGGGCTATGTACTGAGCATGCCCGGCGGGGAGCGCGTGCCCGGTAGCGACGGTCCGGTTTCACGGCGTACCGAGGAACGTAGCTCCATCGCAGGCGAACACGGCACTGGAGCGAGTCGACACACGTTCGTTTAATGTGGGCTTGGGATGACTTCTCATCTCTAATTTCAAAGAGCTACATTTAGTCATTTTGGAGGAAATGTGTAATATGCTGTAGAGGAGAGCACATCTAGACCGTTTAATATTAATGCTAGAAGAGGTTGTTAACAAGGACGTCTCTCTGGGTGTGTGCACGTCTGTCTTTGTATGAGTGCGCAGCTGAGCCTGAGGACCAGATAGAGGGTTCTGACCTTTTTGAAAAGCCGAATGACATCCTCGCTGATCTGAGCCAGGCGGACGATGACGTTGTTGATGTAGATGTCATTCAGTGTGGCGTGGTCTCTACTCTCCCTCCGAGTCTGGTTCAGGACCAGGTACCAACAGTTCACTGAGGACAGGAGGTGCTGGTCCTTCCTGAGGGAACAGTAAAAGAACACAGGCGTTTTGAAGACTGCAAAAAACGATGACAGAGACTGAGAGAGACTGAGAGAGAGAGAGAGAGAGAGAGAGAGAGAGAGAAAATATATAACAAGACAAACTAAAAATGAATGGTTCATGCTGTTAGTCTGTCGGTTCCGTATGGAATACATCAGCAGGACTTCAGTTTATGTTGTTAGGCTCATTACACAGCCCAAAATAATTTGCCTTAACTGCAGCCCAACTAAACAATACACATTTTCTGTAGCTCATGAATGTCCATTAATCTTTGGAGAAGTATGAAAGTACACCAACGTTTAATTAACTTACTTTCTATTTTTGCCAAAATCATGTTTTTTTATGTTTAGCCTGGTTTTCTCCTTGCTGTGTTGTGAACGGACATGTGGCCATCGCTCAGTAATAACTCAGCCACAGGCCTCAGAGAGCATTTATCTTTGTGCATTGTTTCCATTGAATAACTCAGCCAGCACAACACGAACCATCCCCCCCTACCCCGTCACCCACACCTACCCCCTCACCCACACCTGCTCCCCTCACCACACCTGCCCCCCTCACCCACACCTACCCCCTCACCACACCTGCCCCCTCACCACACCTTGCCCCCCTCATCCACACCTACCCCGTCACCCACACCTGCCCCTCACCACACCTGCCCCCCTCATCCACACCTACCCCGTCACCCACACCTGCCCCCTCACCACACCTGCCCCCTCACCACACCTGCCCCCCTCATCCACACCTACCCCGTCACCCACACCTGCCCCCTCACCACACCTGCCCCCTCACCCACACCTACCCCCTCACCACACCTGCCCCAAAACACACAATCAAAAAACACGAGTAGTGACAGCACATTGATCAGTTTAGTCCTTAACCCTGCTAATTATAATGCGTTAAGAAGGGATGCTTCATCAAGCTTTCAGGGATTATAGATGAGCACTAATCCCACAAATCCGCCAACACCCACCAATCCCACCGATCCCACCACATCTTCTGTCACCCTCTTATCTCCATCCATCAATCAAGAAGCTCGAGGACGCAGAATGAACAGAATGCTGGGACGAAAAACCCTAAGAAACAGTGAGATTAGCAGGGTGAGCTTCCCGATAAGGGACGTGAGAGTAGGCAAGGCAACCGTCCTCCACGCACGAGGACGAGAGCCAACATCAAAGCACAGACCTTCTGACAGCTAGCAATATGCTAATCACTGCTAATGAAGTGCATATCTCTCTCTTCCAGCATGAGCCTAGCATTATTAACTTGCTAATCCTCCGCACTCTACCAGGGACCAACCGCTAACAAGGTAGCATATGCTAACCGTGTTTCTTTCAAGTCTGCGTGCTGGCAAGAGCCAATTTGTTTTTAACACATTAGGCCTACATCATTGAATTCCACTTGGGCCAGTTGTACAATCTATCGCACAGGTGGTGGGTCAATTATATCCTAAATTAGGCCCTAAACTGTAATTCTGGCTATGCAAGATTTTTCATGAGAAATTACAGCCATAGGCTATACATTTTCCCTTTTTTACATTTTGTGTGTCTCAAAACTCTTACATAATGGATTTTAATCCTGCAGGCAATCATGATTTCATGAACTTGTATATTATGCTCTGTCTATGGAGCCAAGTTGGAGTGTGATTCATCCTCCAGACCATCCAACCCCCCCGAACACCAGCACGCACCCAACCGGACTCCCACCACGGGGGCAAGCATGCTCAGCTGATAAGCCGAATCAAAGGAGCAAAGGACAACTGTCATGACTCAAGCACCCTAGTGTTGTAGAAGTGCTCCAGAAGGGAGTGGAGCAGCCCTGTCTGGCCCGCCCCACGTCCCACGTGAGGCTCAGGACTCCTCGTCTGGAACTGGGTCATCGTCAGCCCTCTGGCCCCCGGGCTACCTTGCCACAAAACCACCGCCTCACCCAGATCCGAGCAGCATCATTGTTCTCTTCACGTTGTTCCTGCATTTCATGTTGAATTTTTTTTCTTTTTTTTTTTTTAAGCCAAAAAAAAAAAAAAACAGCAGGACAAACAGATTTAATTACTCCGTCTTTCATAAAGCTAACTTCCATGACTCCAGGCTGTTGGAATTTTTATAGTGAAAATTCCACAATCAAATGTTAAATCGAGGCCAAACATGACCACGATGTTCCACTCGGAATTTAAACAATACATAAACGTTTTGTGCATTTAAATCTTAAACTACTGATTGTGTGATATCTATCCGAGTTTCCAGTCAAACATGCAGCCAGACCACATGAACACACATTTGGAGAATACACGTCTGCTGATCAGGGCTCTGAGGTGCTTCATCACGCTTATGGTCCGTTTCCTAAAGGAGCCCATTCACTTACTTCATTCACTTGCACACACACACACACACACACACACACACACACACACACACACACACACTCACACACTCACACACTCACACACTCACACACTCACACACTCACACACTCACACACTCACACACTCACACACACAGACCAAACAAGCAAACACTGGAAAGTTCAAAGTTTCAAATACAATCGTGTTCCCAAGTGCTGACCGATCTTTCCCATGTAATCCCATATGAAATATTTATTTATTTTAGTTTATGTGAAAAGCCCCTTTCCGTCTTATTAAAATACATTTGGCTGCTCTGGTGTGACAGCAGCCTTGAGGTAGCTACATGTTGCGCTATGCTAACTCGATCGGTTCCGACAGTGGCAGGGAGCCTCTGGAATTTGCCGATATCCTTCCCAGCAAAGAGTGTCCCGGCGTCAAACCTCACAGGTCGCCATGGCACAATCATATCAGCCTTGGAGCAAGACCCCGGAACTGCAGACACACACAGCTTCGCATGCAAATAGCCCATTTCTGCATAAATAGGGACAAGGGTTTTGATTGGCTAAGAGTGACGAATGGTGTGAACGATGTCGTGACTGGTGAGTGGCTTCTGAATTGGGCAGGACATCATTATATGTCCCAGTTCCAAATTCTCCACATCTTATTTTTACACTAATTTGGTTGAGATCTAGTTTCACAAAAACAGTCAAAGGGCAGCAATCATCTGTTTTTAGCCACACTCGTGTCCTCGTTTGGAAAGCAATTGAGGGTAGCAGGTCAGCTGTTAAACAGGTTAACAGAAACTCTGAGGGCGTTGCCAATTTTAATGTGCCTGGGAGAGTCAGTCAAGTGACTTCACTAAACTCACACCAGATAGATATTACCTTCCCTCTCTATCACTTGCGCACGCACACTTTATTTTCTGTATAGAGTGAGTTCTGGAATAAAAACTTACAGTAACCCTCCCTTACAGACCACAGTCAGACAGCCACCGACCTGTGCCTCTACGCTGGACAGACCAACAACCAGTGGGATGAGTCACAAGGCCTTAAAAAGCCTGGATAATAGCTGTGTGTGTGTGTGTGTGTGTGTGTGTGTGTGTGTGTGTGTGTGTGTGTGTGTAATTTGAGTGGGGTATCATTAGTGTGGATCTGAGAGCAGGCCTACTGGTTCTCAAGCTCCTTAGGGAAATGTCTTGCAGCTGACAAACAGAGCAATATTCCAGCATGCGGGTGCTTTTCCTGCATGCACGCACGCGCGCGCGCACGCACGCACACACACACACACACGCGCGCACACACACACACACACACACACACACACACACCACTTCCGCACTCTCACACTGTCCTTCACCACACCAGCATGAGAACAACACTGCCGTCCTGACAGCAACGATGGCTGAGCACAGAAATACAGAAGATGCAACCGTCAACTTCGGCGAGCTGACGTTAAGGGAATCATTTTGCCCACATGCGAGAGTTCCTACGCTTGTAGGTGTGTTTGTGTGCGCTTCACTGAGGAAATGCTCACGGATTTAAAGATCTCTAACTCAGTCTCATGTGGATGAATGACAAGGCCCTGTTTCTGGGCTTAAAAGGCAGCAGCCTTCTGCATGGTTGCAAACTCTTGCACTCACTCAGACACATCAGGTGTCAAACATCACACAGTTGCCCTCATCCTTTCACAGCAACAGGGTCATCTGACCCCTCACAGCGACAGCACCCAAGTACGAGACTTTCACCCCAGTCACATCAGCTTCTCAGGGAAGAAGAATCAAACATCATATCAAAGAAAGATGGTGTGTGTGTGTGTGTGTGTGTGTGTGTGTGTGTGTGTGTGTGTGTGTGTGTGTGTGCGCACTTCAAAGGCATTTCTACCCTTGTATTTGGAGCTCAGTAAACTCCAGCAATCATTTGCTCCACTTCTATACATACAGACACAAATCAGACTATCGAGGTTTAAAAAGTCCATGACGTTGAATGTCCGAACAAGCATGGTCAGAACCAGAGGGAAGAGGCCATGTTGGATTAAACACTGGATCTGATGCTAACCAGCTAGGATGGGAAAACACACAAAGCATTTTTTAGTTCCGATGCAGCCTAACCAGGCCTCTGAGTTCAGAGTAGACCGGATGGTGGGTATGGAGTAGTATGGAGTATGGAGTCAGAAAGTATTTTAGTCTTTAGAATAAAATACTTTCTGACTCCATACTCCATACTGCAACCGCAGAATGCCTGACATTCTATCACATGCTATGTCATTATTAAAGACTGCTCTGAACATTTCTACCATCGTGCTTGCTTATTGGATCATGTGATCCCTATGACTCAGCAGATCACCCACAACACTCATCAGGCATCATGTGATTGGTCAGGAGACCCACTGCACACAACAACCATTTATGCGAGTGCTCATTTGCATGTGGAAGCCAACACCGCAGTCCGACACATACGGACCCTAGTAAGCGCCGATCGGAAGACGCGTCACACAGAGACGAGGCAAGCGTCAGCTCCTCCGCTTGCGTGCTCTGGGTACGGACTCGGGTAGAGTGTAAATGAAAGTGGGAGGAGACAAGAGCAGGCGGGAGGGGAGGGGCCGTGCGGGAGGGGAGGGGCCGTGCGTGTGCCGACGGTCCACAGCCACGCTGCAGTGCTCCAGGTTTAAAATGCAGACGCGCCATGCTGCAGTGATCTGGGCTCGGCTGGCAGAGGGACAACACCGCAGTGCACTGGGTTCAGTTGGCACAGGAAGCGCTGCAGAGATCGGGGTTCAGGGTAGGCGGGGACACGAAGCAGTGGTCTGGGTTCAGTCTGCAGTGATCTGGGTTCGTTAGGCACGGATAACACCGCAGGGGGTCAAGGGTCAGGGGTCGGGGTTCAGGGTAGACAGGGCTACACTGCAGTGAGCCGGAGGTGAAGAACTGAGCCTTCTTGCCTCGCCAGTGCACTGAACACGTTGGTGAAATCATCTGCCTCCCTTTCACACTGTTGTCACACCAAGACTCCACTGACAAATTAAAACGTTGAGTACAAAAATAAAATGTAGGTTTGTTCTTGGTCATGTACATACTAACATGGTTTTACCAACATCAACAGTCTCTTTTAAGAATTAAAAAAACTGCTACTTCATGACTTTCAAACCTCAAATGAACTTAGTGAACATGCAACATCTCAGCCTTGCCTACACAGAGAACACAATACTAACGCAATCCTGTCCAATCCACTATAAAGTCCCTGTCCCACCACTCAATCAAGAGCACCAACAGGTCTTAAACGACCTCCCACACGCCACAAAAGAGACTTCATATTTTCACACTTGGACACAGTGAGAAACAATGAGAAATTCATTAAAAAGTTGACAATTTTGGCAGAAAGAGAGAAAGCAAGAAAGACAAGAAGAGAAGGACAGAGGGAGAAGAATATATCAACTGTGTAAAGTTTGCAGGGGGGGGGGGGGTATCATGAGAATGGCCATGTGTCTTCCTGGACCAGAGTGGCACTGCTGAAAGTGTTAGCAGAGTTCAAGAGGAAGTCATGGTGTCACACGCAGTCAGAGCACCAGCACTCTCACATACGGCCTGGCACCCAACGCAGAAGAAACAACGCAAAGGCTGTGGTCACACAACAGGTTTCACTTTTACAGGCAGGTATGTGTGTGTGAGTGAGTGCAGCTAGTAAGTGTGTGTGTGTGTGTGTGTGTGTGTGTGTATGAAGAGCTTTCTGTTGGTCTTTGTCTTTGATGTTTTCACAACACAGTAATGGACTACCACACATACGTGTTCATCTCCACCACGTACAGACCTAAAACTCGTCCTAGTCTCGGTGCCATCTCCGTGTTTAGTGGAAGTTCAGCTGCAGCACAAACAACCAACTGACATGAACAATGAACAGAAAAGAGGAAACCAGAAAGAACCTAAAACAGTTACAAAAAACAAACAAGGAAGAAAATGGCCACAAAGAGACCAAACATCTCAGTGTAAAGAACAGACACCTCAGTGTAAAGACATTTGAGTGTAAAGAACAAACATCTCAGTGTAAAGAACAAACATCTCAGTGTAAAGAAGCACAGGGAGCAGCGTGCAGGCTGAGGCAGAGGGCAGCAGGGTCCCGGGCGGCCTGCCCTCACAGCTGCCCCGTGGGACTGTCCCGCAGGGTGAGCGGGGGAAAGAGCTGGCCTAGGGGGCACTCAGACACCCGCCCGTCCTGCTACAGCCGCACTTAATCACACACACACACACACACACACACACACACACACACACACACACACACACACACACACACACACACACACAAATATGCATGCAGACATTCATGCCGCTGCACAGTACAGAGCTGTGCACAAAGCCATATCAGAGTCTTCGATTTCCTGCCCGACACTCTTTTGGCGGTGCAGTCCCCCCAACCCCCCCCCCCCCCCCCCCCCCCCCCCTTCCGCAGAGACCTGACCACACACTCCTCCTGCACATGCAGCACCTTCTCACTGACCCACCTGATAACATCTCACCTGTCATTTCTTAACAAGAGCGTCAGCCACACGACTGTCAGCCCCTCCAAAGCAACAGCAGGGCCTCGTGAGCCCCGCCCCACTGCAGGTCAGGAACGCAGGTCAGGAACGCAGCTCTGGCAGGACACCACAGTGCTCACAAGTGCCTGCTGACCTCATACGCACAAAGTGCTGCTCCATTACGGTTGATGCAGAGCTCCAGGAATGCACCGTTGAGCTCAGAGGCCCTCGATGCAGGGCTGGTCTTACCAGACAGCTTCAGTTCAGTTAAGAGTTACTTTAATTCAACCTTACTGTACAAGTTTGGGGTAGAATGGAGATGCCTTTAGCTGTTTTGCAGTTTTTTAAGGAGATACACGTGGAGCGGGGCACACGTGAAGGACGTGTGCGCCCAGAGGCAAGAGTACAAGCACGCATGAAGACAAGGATCGGGCATGTACAGTAAGGGATAAAAACCACACACACACACAAACACATACACACACACACACACACACACAGTTACGCAAAGAAGACACACGTAGACACACAGTTACGCAAAGAAGACACGTAGACACACACAGACGCCACGCCCTCTTTCCCTCCCCACAGAACCAGTGGCTTACTTGAACTGTTGGTGTTCCCTGGACGAGCGGATCTTGGAGGTGAACCTCTCGGCCAGTTTCTCCAGGCTGCGGGAGTACTCCAGTTGGATTTCTGCCTTGCGGCGGAAAAACTCCTGCAGGTCCTGCAGAAGCTGGATGCGGGACTCCGATTGCTGCTCCAGACACTTAAACTGCTCCACCAGCTGATTACGGATCTCTGGCACACAAGACACACACACACACACACACACACACACACAAAAAAGCTCACATTACCTTCTGCCAGAACAGCACCATGTAATATGATGTTGGCATACACAAAAAATTATACATCAATTACTCTGCATGCTAAATACGTCTTGGATGCTGATGTCTCGATTAACCAGGGTCAGAAGGTTCTGGAGACATTCATTTCAGTTCTTTGACAAGAACCTGCAAAGGAATGGTCTGGTTTGTAACATGTATAGCTATGCTTGTGAGGCACCAAGCTATGATATGAAGGTGCGGTCTGCTGTACAGGAACATGTCTTGGTCTTCCTGAAAGGGTTGTTGCTACTTCAAAGGAAGAAGAAGCTTCTTAAGTGGCTTGACAAGCTGACACACAGGAGGAGTATCATCCCTACATCCGACCTGTTCGCCAAAACCACCTCTGTGGATCCATCAGCGTCTAACGTGCGAAAAGCGAGGCTGCTTTCATGAGTCATGACGAATGCTACTTTAAAATGCACTTAGAACCTCAGGGGGAAGAAGACTCACAACGTGAGGACGTTTTCCGATGGTTTGTTTTTGCTGTGAAATCAGATGTGTGCACGCGGGTAAATGAAGCTTTTTGATGAACATCTGAACATTAACATTTCAAAGGAAAAGGTTTTTTTTTTCTTTCTATTTCTCATTTTGTGTTTAGAGCTGCAGAACACTGACAAAACATTTAAACTGCACCACTAGCTTTAGATGTTGTGACATTACAAAAAAACGATACTTCCAGCCGATACTGCTGAAACAGGGCTGTAAGACGGACAAGAAATTCTTAACATTCTTCTCAACTGTTTGAATGGCTGGGATTCGTCCTGTTCCCCACACATCTGGGGAAGATCTGACTCTGGCTATTGCACTCATGTTGCAGAGAGCAGAAATTTTTGAGGCGTCTTAGAGTACTGATATTACTATAGACCCATGTCATCCATCTACTACAAAATGCACCCAGAGTGCTTAAATACACTGGAAACCAGCTTAGACTGAGAAACATTGTATTTATGGGCTTTCAAAGGTCAAACGTGATAAATTATACCTATAACTGCTGGGCGTGTATACTAGAGCCAAACAGCTCAACGAGCAAGCACCATGGTTGGCGAGAGGGATCCAACATGTTTGTCAACAGCACATGTGGCCCTGTAGCTCCAAGGAACATTTTATTCACGTGACATCATACCAGCTAAGCGCTGCTGGTGTAACGCTACACGAATGTAGGTGTCCCTGCGCTAGCCGGCTCCACAGGGTTCTCCACAGGGTTGACCTGCCTAGCCCCTCCACTTACACCACATGCTTCTGCACGCTGAGACCCGTACCGCCCTTTACATTATACCGCACACATCAGGCCCAGAGCCTGTGGTCCCGGTCTGTGGTCCCGGTCCCGCCACTCTCCCGACCCTTCAAACCCTCCTGGCAACTTTTTTTTCTTTATTTATTTGTTAATTTATTTACTTTCCCTTTGAATCCTTTTGTTTCTTGACAAGCCACGAAGTGCAGGCCAGATCCACTTGGCAGTGGCTCCGTGAGAGCGTAAGGACTTCAGAACCTCTCTCGCGCACACGCTGGCGGGCCGGGTGGGGAAACTGGGTCACGTTGGAAATGATCCTTCAGCCTCTGGCAGAGGCCACGAGCAAATCACAGAGCTCTTCAGCAGAACCGCACCGCGCAGACTTTCTGCACTCGGGGCGATCCTTCACCACGCCTGGGATTCCCAAATCTCCTAGCTGCTCCTCGCAAGCAAAGCCACAGCACTGCGGTTTCTGTCGGTTCGGGTGCACGCCTTACCTCGACATCCTAGACACAATGACTAACTGGGTGCATTAACCCAACAATAGTTCCTTAGGAAGTATTCACATTTTACAAATTCTCCTAACGGGAATGAAAACTTACAGAGCCGATATTAAATAGCACTGCCTTCAATGGCAATACAGCCACGTCCGGCGCTGAGAAATGAGAACATCTAATCTCTTGGCACGCGTGTATCTGCTGCTACGCCTTCCGAATGAATAAGAAATGACTACTCCGCCTTGTGATGGAGGAGGGCGGAGCTTCACAGAAGGACCCGAATCCTGGAAACGCTCGTTTAGAAGTGGACCCTGAGCTTAACCTTTAATTGAAGGGTTGTCCATCTCATACTGTGGTTTGATTAAGGGAAGCTGCAATTACACTGCGTCTAATGCACCCATCCCCTCCCCCACAGCATGGCCTCCCTTTGTCTGTCTGCAGCCCAGGCATATGGGAGGTGGAGAAAGGGGGGGGGGGGGGGGGGGCTGTTATAAAGGCCCAGGCCCACAGACCCAGTGTGCTCAGTGACAGCAGGGAAGTCTTCAGAGCGTTCTCTCATATCCGTGCCTGGAGGGCTCCGGTGCCTGTGAGCGCGGGCGTGCGCTAGTGACGGCAGGTGTCTGTGGCAGAGGAGTGAAATGCTAAATGAGGAAGAGACTGGAGCTTCCTACAACATTTAGTCTAGACTGCTGGGAACCGTTGCCTCATAGTTCTTCCTCAAGATTTTTCAACAGCGCACACATTATGTCTCACTAATCAGGGTGTACAGAACGATCCCAGAAAGGCCATCGGGTGGACGTTAAGCTCTTTATAAGGAAAAAGGGAAACTAGTAAGACATAATGCCATCAAATATCGCTTGTGTGAGAATAACCCCGTACAGGCGGAATATGACTCAGTCATTGCCAAGAAAGAAGAATTCTTGTTTTGTCTCGTCATGGAGTGCAGGTCTGAATTGATGGCAGGTGTGATCTGTGACGGCCAGGCAGGTGCTGAGGAAAGCTTTGCCTTGTGTGGGAGAAGACGGTACAGCCCCCACCAGCCACACCGCTCTACTGCCCCTACGGAACCAGACGGAGGAGACCAACGACAGTCCCCGTGGACACTACACAACCACTTTTGTTTTTCCATATAGCATTTTGAAAAAAATATATAGCTCATTTTTTCCCCCTATAGCAGCATCTGTCTTACTCTACTGATGTGTTCGGTACTGTCACACGGGCCTGGAACATTCCCATTAGCACTTCTTTGTGCCAAGCTTTTGACTGGCTACTTTCTGCTGGATATGTAGTCAGAGCGTGCGGTGGCTGAGGGGTTACAGCGGGCTTGAGCAGAAACAGTGCACATTCTTGTTCCAGTACCCATAAATGCAACACAGATGTGGTCTTAACAGAAAGCGTAGGAATAGCACAGTTGTAGTGAAACACTGCACTATGTATTTTGCTAGGACATGCCTGTCGTTTTCTTGCTAATCACCACTGTGCCGCAGCATGGGGGTCCAGACAGCAGTGATGTTAGACGTTATGCATTCTGCTTAGTATTTTGTGACCGTAGTGGCCCGAATCTCTACAAACTAATCCAAGGAGGCGTGGACTCCTCACACAGCTCCAGCATGTTTGAAGTGGTGTGGCCATGGTTACATGGCAGCTGTGGACACACAGTGCATGACGGAGAGGAACCCTTCTGCTTACAGACAGCACAGCGTCCAGTTAGCACATCTCTATATGAAGCAGGGTGACCAGATACCCCTAAACGACTGGGCAAGCAGACTGGCGCGTGATCCCTCCATGAATGGACAGGCAGACTCCCACGACCCCTCCGTGATTGGGCGAGCAGATTGGCCCGAGATCCCTCCGCGACTGGGCGAGCAGAGTGGCCCGAGATCCCTTTGCAAACGGGCGGTCAGCCTCCAGAAACAATAGCAGGATACAGAGGAAGTGTGACCCGGCGGTTCGGCAAGGAACAAAAGGAAACGCGGACGATGGATGTCGTAGTAATGAGTGAAATACGACTGCCGTGACAGGTTAAGAGACAGAAAAGAGAAGGAGAGAGAGAGAAATTGGCAGAAAGAGAGATGGGACAGAGAGATAAAAGAATGGAGAAAAGGAGAGACAAATAGGCACTTGAAAAGTTCAAGTCCAGTGCCATGGAAGAATTTGTACAGGTCACCACACCATTTTCCACAGTTGTAAATCTCACTTAAACAGTCTGACCAGACGTTTCAGAATGGCCCACAGTCGAGGGGATGAGTTTCCCTGTAAATAGTACTAGACTGCTTTGTGAAGACTGCACCATATCTGTAAATGATTTGAACCAGCATTATTGGGCCCTTGTAGAGGCTAATGTCAGGGGAGGGTACAAAGATACAATTGTCTAAGACCTGCAATTTCCATTCCTGGAGATGTAGCTCACCACTTACTTACTAGGGTACACAGTCTAGTACACAACACCACTTGGGTGATAATGTAATATTCAACATTTATTTGCAACAATACCTCTGTTGCAGCTACCGCAGTTAGGGTCAGTTCTGAATTATTTCAGCAAAGCCTTGCACCTCACTGCTAGACAAACCAACCAAGTCCGTGTTTCCCTGCATTGTTTTGGAGGGCTACACCGCCCTTACAGAAAACAAAACCCTGGAAGAAAACAAGAATTAAAAGATGAGGCCTGGAACAATATCAAAGCACATGGGAACGTGGCTTCGATCTGTCTGCAGACTCACTGCAGGAGCCTCTTTACAATCAAAACCATCCCGTGTGCTGAAGAGGTGAAGAGGTGTAGCTCATGTGGTGAGGGTGTAGCTCACAGGTGTATAGATCCAGTCGAACCACATATTACTACTTTACACATGGCACCAGAAATAGACATTTTAAGTGAAGGTTTCTGGGTAAAGTCAGTGTAGAAGATATTAAGACTGGTGCTACAAGTCTCTGATCAAACCACCCTCACAAACCACTGCTAATTTTCCCCACCTCAAGCAGTCCACAGGATCACTCGAGCCCAGTATTATGCTGTGACCAACAGGCCCGTTACTGAAATGGGACTAGTACTCACTCACGCCCGTTTACCGCAGTCCAACGTGCAGAGCAAGACAAACGCATTCAAATAACATGGCAACAACAGAGCAGTGGAACGAAACTGGAACGAACACACAAAGGGCGGCCGACGCTATACGGATCGGTGTTGCTCAGAAAGGCTCTCCGCTCCCCCACCCAACACCGTGGTGGTGTGCAGGAGCATCTCGACGCCACACCATTCTCAAATATCCAAACTAAGAGTAGAGTAACGCTTTCCAAAGTGCTTCCAACGGGTCGAACACTTTGAAAGCGCATCTCTTCCGCTCACTCGCAAATCCCCAAACACACCTCCCTCTCTCTCTCCCCCCCTCCCTCCTTCCCTCCCTTTCCCACTCTCGCTCTTCCTTCTGTAGACAAAGTACCTGCTACACTGCAGAAGCGACACAGTGCTCAGACGGAAGGTTGCACCGTGCGCACTGCAGGCAATTAACTTCAAACCGAATGCGTTAACCCCCCGTGGGCTCCATTAAAGCCCGTTCATTAGTGACGGCAGGAGCGTCCAATGGTCAGAGTCCTGAACCGAAACCGTGCCGCGGCGAGGGCGGAGGGGGCGGGCCCACAGCACATCCACACACCGAGAGGCCACGGGGGGGGGGGGGGGGGGGGGGGACACGCGAAGGGGGAGACGGATGCTGCAGACGCGCCACGGAGGAGAGAGCTGCGTTTTCAGCAGAGCGGTGTAGAAAAGGAGCCGTTCGCGAGGAAGGCAAACACCAGCTCTGAACGGCACCGTCTGCATCGCCGCCAAGAACCAATTAGCAGCAGCATCGCATCCTGTCAAAACGTTGCAGACAGGCGACGGAGAGCTAATGACACGCCCGCAGACGTTGGTTTTCCATTCTCTGCTCAGATAACGCAGTCTCCTCCATAATGACACAAAATGACCTAAAACCTCTTAGGTGGAATCGCGGGAGCCTGTGACCGAGCGCCAAATGGCAGCCCTGCGCTCAAAATGCCACAAGCTAATTGCCGCCATGGTGCACAGAGGTCGGAGGGCAGGACACGAGGGCCTGGGCTCCAGTACAGCTACTACACATCAGTCTGCAGAGCAGAGCTCACGAGAGCAGAGATTCCAGCTGTGGAGACAGAGCATGTGCAGAGGGCTGCATGTTCTACCCAAAACTAGAGGGCAGCGTGTGGACACCCAGGTCAGGACAGATCACGGAGACACGTGGTAACCCACACGAGCTCCTAGCCGGTTCCTTTCTGAGCTTCGGAGTCAGTTCTGCAATTTCAGACCAAAATGAGGACAGATGGACCAACAATGATGCAAACCACGTGGCTCTTCTGCCTGGGAGCATATTGGAAGTAAATGCGACACTTGTTTGGGAGTAAACACAGCCATGTATTTCTGTGGAGGAAAGGCGGGGTTATGTGGAAGCGAGGCCTGATGAATGTGACATGTTCTGCTGTGTTTACTGCACTGAGAGCTGAACTGGAGCTCGAGGTATTCAAATCAAATAGAGAAGCTTGACAAGCACTTAGATTTGTAAGATGAGAGAGGAGCTGAGGCAGCACTTTCGATCGATTTCGCCGACTTTGGTCAGCTCCAGCCCTCTGTAATGCAAATTACTTCTTCATTGGGTTCCTCTCTCTCTCTCTCTCTCTTCCTCTCTCAGAGTTCGACAGAACACTCCTTTCCAAGGATGGAAAAGATGAGTGAGGTAAACTAGACTGCCGTGGCACTTAACTGAGCGCAGTTTAAGGGCTGCAGTGTGCAAGGGCTATTAGCTGTTCACACAAACACAGCTCAGTTCCTCAGAAGTGAAATTAAGTGTGAAGCAGAATGGTTTCTGAGAGAGTTTAACTTTTTAGGGCAAGGGCCATCTGAACTTTAGTAGGCTGTAATAAATATGTCCTGTTGTGGGAATGGCAAAAAGTCTGACCGATGTCCTCCTACAAACACACACACACACACACACACACACACAACACACACAACACATTCAAACACAACATGCAGACAGACAAATACACACACACAAACATCTCGCAAGCGTTATGTCCAGTCGTTCAGCCACCTCCGCCACATTGATTTTTCTTCTTCATGGCCAGGCTATCAGCAGTGGCAACACGCGGTGCAGACGTTACTATAGCCCTCCGCTTTGGGGAAGCAGAGCCACACCCTTCTCGAACCCCGCAGTCAATCAAATCTCCACACACCAACCCCAGTTATCCAGTTGCCCACGGAAATAGCTGCACACCATCTCTACAGCAACACACGCAGCCTTCTCAGGAAAGTGAGGCAAGAACGTTGACACACACTCGCTCACACACGCCAACATGGCCTGACAACAGCCTGACCTCTTTTTCCTAGTGTGTGCTGTGGCCAGTGCTTCTTTTCCCAAACACAAACAACTCCTGTCATAGCTGCCATGTTTTTTGAGCAAAGCTATTCAGTTCAGAAAGTAAAAATATCTCCGGATGAGTTACATGTGCATGTTTATGCATGTCATTTTTTCCGTCACTAATAAAAGCCACTTACGTTACCCAAGGTGGGGAAAAAGAGGCTAAAAGAGTACTTAGTACTGCCTATCTCACTGGCCAACAACCAAAACTGCTATAGTTAGACTGTAAGTTAAACAAATGTGAAATATGTATATGAAAAGCTTTTGATTTTAGAATTCAACCAGGTGTGACATCACCCTCTAGTCAGAATATAAACCCTTGTCTACAATCTCCATCCCAGCATACATTTTCATCAGATATCAGGGAAAAAAAATCTTAAGAGTTCCATCAATTATTCAAGGGGATAAGCGTGCTTTCACATCCACGGGGAGCAGAAGCACCTAAAGATGATGTAGCATAGCATATGCTAATACCTAGGCCTAATGCAAACCTCTCCTGCTCCCAGCTTTAAAATGTGCATGGACACGTTGAGATCACCAACACGACATAGCACCAATCAGAGGGGTTCAGAAGCACACGCAACACATCAGAAATCCTATTCCTATTTTATGAGTGTGTAAAAATAGTTCTGGGACACATTTTGGACACTTAACCAAAGTGATATGTTGCACAATCCATATTTTGTATGGGGATATGGTTAAATGGAGTATACCAACATAAACGTCTAATTGGGATACAGATGTGGTCTGTGACGAGGCCACAGTCTACAGTTACGTGGTCAGTGCTTCAGTAACTACCAGCTGAAGCCAATACAAGGTGGAGCGCCCCAAATCGATTCAGATCGAGATACGAGAACGCAAACTCAGAAACTCCAGAAGACATCTCAATTAAAAACAGCACCATTTTTCCTCTCTCGCTGATCTGCTGCGTATGATTATAACTGAAACGTGAAGACGTTTTCCACATTCTCTGATATTCATACCCATGAGTATCGCAACGCTCTTTCAACCAAGTACCAAGACCTAATGGTAAGGGAATTTTCTATGGAAAATCCAAAAATTGTACAGTTGATCTTGCAGCATTGTTGCATTGGAGGTTTGGGGTTGGGGACGTACCAGCCCCTTGTCTGTGAAGTGGGCTGTGTGCTCACCAAGCAGGAGCTCACCTCCTCCCACTTACTTCATTAGCCGGTCTCAGACTTGAGAAACTATATCAGACGTGCTGATCTTTGGCTGGAACAAACGCCCGAAGCTCCTCCAGGCCTTTATGAGAACGACTGCGCGTCTTGTTCTGAAAGGCTGACTCAGGCTCTAGCTTGCCTGAAGTTTTACGGCGTCCTAGAACTAAAGCCGTCTCACAGTCCAACCACACGGTCAAGCGCCTAGAAAAGGCCACATCTTCAACTGGGCAAAATGAGCATTGTGTTCAACTTTCTTCAGGATGTTACTTGGCCTCAATGACTCACATTCCGGCAAACGAGTGAACTATATATCTATATAATATATATTACTTCCAGCCACTCAGAACGTGCAAAAATAAATGTCAACCTAAAAGTGCTGGCACTGACCCTAAAGGAGACCTCAAGTAGCACATCAGGATAGAGGAAGTTGAATCTATGGCTGCAATCATAGAACAACGTAGAAGTCAAATGAGTAATAATGTCATCTATTGTTTTTAGCAAGGTTTGTAATTTTGTACGATATATATTTCCATTGATCAACACTAGTCTTGTGTTCAGTAACTCAATTGGAAATCAGCAATATCTTCATTTCTGCAGCACTTGGTGGTTCCCAGAGGAACCGACATGCTACATGTGAGCGTCGTGCTCAGCTAGGACGTAGTACGACAAGTTCCCTAGTCAAAAGAATAGGAGAAATTGTAAAATGTTATCAGAAGGTAGAAAATACAGGTCATCTTCAGACATCTCCGCTGGGCCTTCCTTTGGAAGCAGAATTTGGTGCCCGACAACCACACTATTTTGAATGCTAAACCTGAGCACGTTGTCTCTCGACTGTCACTGGGCTGCAGCTGTGGAGGTCCTGCTGAACGGATTCCAAACAGGCAGCTGGAAAAGGCTTCAGAGAATGCTGACGACACCGTCCATGCATCTGGGTTGTGTAACCCCCCAAAATCATGAAGTGCCTCAATGACGATTCAAAACAGAAGAACTCAAGCAGGGCATGAACTATGCACATGGGTCGTTTAAAGCCACCATTTATAGGTCAGCTTTTAAGTTATTCAAATCATTTAAAAAAAACATCACTTTTAGGAAGTACTTAGGTAGTATTTTCCATACTTTGATATTACTGGTTGCATTAGGATTCACAATAAAGAGGAAAAATGCAAGATTGCATTTTTATCATCATGGGTAAAAGGGATAAGAGGTCGGAAATTAATTCCATATTTGCATCACTTGAGCAGGCACTAGTTTCCACTTTTCCTAAGGTTTAATTCCACTCACAAAATATACCACAAAATATCACAATTAATACTTACATTCCTGATTGTGATTTGACCCCAGATATTTTGCATATTTGTAAGACATTTAATGCATTTCTATTTGTATGGCTAAAGCAAGTAATCAGTCTCCTTTTCAAAGCACAATGATGACGGAGAGGTGTCAAACACCCAGTGGGACATTCACTAAGGGTTCACTTTCAATGATGCTTAGATTTGATGTGTTTTAGTCACGCTCAGAATTGCAGTACAAGACGTTTCATCTCATAGCCTGTTTGTTGCATAAACTCATGATCAACTAAAAGTGGAATGGTAAAGTGGAATGTGCAATATCTGCAATGTTTCCAGCTGTTTCCATCCAGTTATCATTAATAAGAGAGAGACCTATCGATTCAATACTATAATAGTTGTTTGATAAAGTGTTAGAATTACAACTGCTAACCTGGAAGAATGAGGGCAATCCCGTGCTTCCTTCAAAACGTGAAGCCAGCAATTCATCTTTTCCAGCCATGACTCAGAACCGAGAAACCTTAGACTTGATGGCCCCTAATTAAAGGGCTGAGCATATCACTATAGCATATCATTATTTTATTTATTTAAGGACTGAACTAGGAATTGGCAGTCTCCAAATTCACTTTCAATTGCTATAAGAAATAGATTTCATCCCTCAAAAACATGAATGAAATTAAGCATCCTTCTAAACGGGTAACTTCCGTCACCTTTCCGATACGTGTGGTTGGCCTACAAACCCATTTTTTGAACAAGGTATTCTGGGAAAAAAAACACTTATGTAGCAGTATTACGTCCGACTGGGAATTTGAGCACTCACCATTTTATTACTCCCTCTTCTCTCCTTATTCAGTTTCTCACCTGGGACACAAATGTCATCAACAACAAAGCATGAGAGCAACTTTCTACACCTGTTGAAACACAACAACGAGCCTGAGGTGCGGCCGTTGAGGCCATCACTACATAGGTCCTCACACCCTCTTATCGCCGTTTGGTTTGGCTCGGCTCCAGGTCTGATGGCTCCAAAGGTCACGTGCAGAACATCCTCCATGGAGACACAGGCTGCACCATCCCCAAACAAGCAATCCAGATGATCCACTACCACTCCTGACCAGCAACACCAGCCAAGCTGCAGTATTTTACTGGAGACCTTCTCTCCATGCCCTAGTTGACCTCTCTTTGATGAACTACAGACTGGAGAGGATTCCAGCCATTGCACTTAGTCTAATTTTGAAAGTGCACAGTAAAAATTATATATATATATATATATATATATATATATATATATATATATATATATATATATATATATATATATATATATATATATATATGGATGGAAAAGCCAGAAATTGAAATTCAAAGAAAAAGAATGTTTTTACATTGGGATTAGGTAGGAAAGTTGGAATATCAGTAAAGGCAACTCTGAAAAACAGTGATAGGAACAGGTTGTGTGTCAAAATCACAAAGTGCAGTACGAGACCAAATGTCATGTTTCCATTCCTCCTGACAGAAAAAGCAACACAGTCATGCACGGATCACCAATAGCTTTAAACAGCACTCCAAGATACGGTTCCATCTCCTCATTACTCATTTGGCCTTCTTCACATGCACAAGGTAACAACTGCCCCACACTTGCTGGTTACTTGACTTCATTCGTATTTTTTATCTGCCGACTCTTCAGAAAGTCACAATATCTGTTGAGTTTTACCACAGAATTCACTACATGCTGCATACATGGTGAAAATGGGGATTGATTAGCCAGGCCTGTGTGTTCTAACGTGAGCAGCACCAGCTCTGCCCAAGCAGCTCCTGTAGACATGTAGTCCAGCACAGGCTACTCAATGTAGATCCAACCCCCATTATTGATGTTTGCAGTACGAACAGATCTTAGAATGGCCAACTGATCCATGGTTAATGGTCTACCTAATTTGCAACTTAAACCTAATTAGTTAAAAGCAAATAAACAGGAATAAGGGCATTTTAAAAAGCCTCGGTTCTACGCCATCGCTGACCCAGGTTTACGTGCTACAATGTGAAGCCATGCAGCAGCTTGTATACAGACTGAACACAGGAAACCTGCAGTAATCATGTGCAGAAAAACACAAAGTCTTATCAAAGACCAGGTGTGAAAGCAGCCCTGGGTAGAGCTGGGCGTGCTCTGAACGTGACCCTGAAGTTTTGCGATTTGCAAACGCACCATAAGTTGAAATGATAACAGATAAGACCGCATATCTACATCAACCACAGACAGAATCTCAATTACCAACCAACAGCTCAAGAGTCGACTGCATCCACAGGGCAGTGTGATTAGATTAGGGCCCAGCTCAGAGTTGGCCGGGTACCCGGGGTCTTCGCCTCGGTGTCTTCACTGATGATTAGGGCCTGCGTCCTCTCAGGAGCGGAGAGACGTGGCAGGGACGCAAAGCTGCAGCCATGGCTCGGGTCGTAACAGTCCGCCTGGCGCCGGGCACCGCGCCAAGAGCACAGACGACCCGCTCCCGCCCGCTCGCCAGCAGAGAAGCGCCGAGTACAATGGAGAACAGACAAATCTAATAAAAGTCAGGCACTCAAAAACGCAAGCTCACCACGTGATCCAGGCCATATGGCCGCCGCGCACACACGAGCGGTTAATGGAGGATTAGAAGCCGGCACCAAAGCGCACGGGCCCGCGTTTGAAGACTGGAGTTTAGCAACGCGACGCGAGCCCACAACCTGAACCCAAAATAAAACGAGCAAGTCTACGAAGCGTGGATTAAAAATAGACGGCCTGATCCGAGGTCCTCGCTATTCAAGATCGTCGAAATGGCTGCTTTGATAGATGAATAAATAAATAGCTAGTGCTATTGAAGAGCGGGAGAAGCAAGGGCCTCTGTCCTTGTTCTAGCTGCAGGAGACTGGCAGTGCTCACGGCCAAAGCCTGACCCATTACATAATGCGCTCCATTCACCGCCTCTGAATATGACAAGGCTGAAAGGGAGAGCCCGGACAAGCAGGAAGCAGCCCTTCCCGGGCCTGCCAGTCCCTCACTGCTCGGCGTGAGAGGAAAGGCTATGGGCAGTCTGAGTCGCAAAAGGCCCATCTCCATCTCCGCCTGGAGCCTCTCTATTTAAATGCAAATAGGGGCGCGTAGCAGCTGAACAGCATGGACTGGGGCGAGGAGCTCGACCCCCAGTCCCGTGGAGACACCCCCCCCCCCCCATCCTGTTACCCATCCGCCTGGGCCTTAAACCAGCTGAGCAAGACCCCCCCTTGCCTATTTCAGCTCCACAAAGCATCAGCAAGCACCAATGCATACAGCCTCTGTGAATATTTTATGTTTTTGGTTTTTTTTTTTTTTTGGGGGAGGTTGTTTGCTGTCTGGGAGTTTCTGCAAGGTTTAAATGGCAGTTGTCAGGGTAGGCTGAACTCTGCTGTGATCACTGTCTATTTCAGGTTCACATTTAAATGGCAGGGGCCAGGGGAGTGCGTGTGAATCACGCAGGCCGACTCTGGGCTACATCACGGAGTCCTGCGCCCGTTACTGCCATGAATCACAGCTGGACAGAGCCACAGCGCCACATAAACCCTTCACTCACATTCGCCACATAAATCCTTCGTTCACATTTGCCAGAGCCACATGTGAACAGAAACGCCACGATGCTCACAGATGTTCCCCCTCACAGCCTGGTCCCAACTCTCCTCTGGCATTTCAAGAACCTTTTTTGTTTTATAAACTTCTTCTTTTTAAGAGAAGTTAATAACGGCAGTGAGAGAGTACAGTGCACAAGAGAAGTGAGTACATCCCTGTGCAAGATCACGTAAATGTAAAATGATTGTATCACCTTAATTACCCATTTGCTTTAATGTAACATTAAAAATGATGAGATTTAGATTTACTATTACACACAACAGCCCCACCCTAGGAACTCTATGCAACAAATGTGAGTAGACTTGAATTACTGTGACTAAAATGAAAATGCATGTCCACTTTTAGTTTTGAGGACAGGCCTACACCTCCCTGGCATGGAGGATAGCATTTTGCCTTTTGTCCGTTCTTCTTGCCATCCTTTGTTGGTGTTCTAACTTCAGGTCAGATGAAATACTCAGCCGGGTCATCTGGCAAATTTATCAAAACCAAAGAATGGGCTTCCGATATTTATCAGGCTTCTACAGCAAAGGGTTTTCTTGCTATTTTGTGTTGAAGAGGAAGCCATGGATTTTTTTCTCTGGATACCATCCGTGGAGGTTGACTTTATGCAATGTCCTTCATACTGTCTGAGCTGTCACAGAAACTCCGGTTTCCACTGATTACCCCTGTGCCAAGTCTGCAGCCCTCGCCTGTCTGTTGTCAGAGCTACATTGTGTGAGCGGTGTACTTTCTGTGGTGCTATTCCAGGAGGGCGGCCATTATGGCTCTGGTTAGTGGTACTATGGCTTGTTCTATATCTCCTGATTACTATTGCAACTGTGTTTCGATTGATTTTCAGTTGGTGACCCATCTTCCTGTATCCTTTTCCATCTCTGTGAACTCTCACAATCAGATTTTTCAGTTCCTCTAGCAATTCTTTTCCATGTGGAGTCATGAAGCAGACATAGATAGACTTGCTTCTGTTCTACACTGGATATATGATGCTAACCTGTATGAATGCCAATCTACCAGCCAAATCCAAGAGTGAAATTAAATACAGGATTGCTGAAAGTCAATTATTATTTCTTGGTGTAGACAGAAGCCATAATCCCCCGAGGTGATTAAATAAAATGGCATTCCTTATTTCAGTGAACAAGTTTAACCTGTTATTAAAAAAAGTCAACATAGAAGAAATGACAGGGGGCTTAAAATTAAGCAAAGGCATTTTTAATGAGGTCTTTCCCAGAGAAGAAGCCTGGGGGTGACATCACCAGCCTGCTGGCATGGTTTACAGCTGCACAGATGCTCTAGCAAACATGCCAACATGCACAGAACAGAAGACTAACCGCCTAAGGTGAGACCAACCTAGCATTTCTTGGGTTGCAACATTACCCCCAACTTCCGTCCTTTCAGTCAGAACGAGGCCTGCTGCTTTACTCAGAGGGTGGAGCTCTGAAATGGACACTGTGATTGGATGAGCCACTCTGGGGTGTGGTTCACTGCAACCCAAGCTAACGTGGTCGTAGACCGATCTCACAGACGAGCAAGCATCAGAAAGGCACAAACAAGGAAGCGGATTCCGCCCGCTCATCCTCAAACGAGATTACTCCCACTGTATCGGCCACATCTGGAGGCAGTGTGATGAGGATCACTTACGTAGGAACTAGTAAATCTGGATTGACAGGAAATCTGTCTAAGAATGAAACACCAGTAATGAGCAGTGAAAATGCGTCTGCACTTTCTGTAATCTTACATGCAGATCCGTTTACTCCTTTTGTGGCTTGAGAGCGTTTAAAAATTACACGAAAAATAATAAGCATGCCATGCCATCCACTATACCAATAAAATTGTCAGGCAACAAATACTACAGGAGGATGTCCACATTAATTCAGTACTGCCGTGTGATGGTAATGATGTTCACCGCATTAATTCAGCAATGCCATAGTAATGACGTTGACTGCATTTATGGACCTGAGCTGCAGGCTCTGCATAGTTCAGTCTCCCTGTGAACAGGAGTGTTGCCATCACCTAATCATTTAAACACCCGTGATAATACAAGCATCACTACAGCTGACGCAGCAAAGAAGCAATATCCACATCCTTGATACGGGCTTTTTAAAGTTGCTCGTCATTATTAGTTTCTAATCGCAGCCCTGAACAGACCCGCACATTGGTGAAACAACCACTATTCAAAATGAACATGTAATAGCAAATTCCCCTTTGTAGTTCATATGCAAACGTCCATGTACACAAAGCAGCTGAGACCAAATTAGCATGGAATTAGCATTAACCCGCCCCTCCCTTATTCTTGCCCGTCTCACACGGAACACTGCTTAATTAAACAGGAGCTGTGCACCAATGGCACAGATGCGTACCGCATAATGTACGACAAAGCGTCCAAGTTGCTTGACAGGCAGAGGATAAATGCTACCATCAGAGCTGCAGCATTCAAAACCATCATAATGATCCAGACTATTAGAGGTCATTACTCAGCCAGCAGAGAGGACATGCATAACAATGGCTGATCAGGCACAGACTCAAGGCACCTTGTTCTTAATGGTGCCTTGTTGTAGATCTGCAATGTGTGGTGATACCACAGAGAACGGTTCCTTATTCTGCTCACCTTGAAACTGTGTTTTATTGAGCTATTCTGATGTCGATGCTTCATTGTGTTCTTTTTTAATTGCTTAGACGAGTTGCCCTTATAACAGAAACAAATAGATCACTAAACGTCAAATCAGTTTGAGGAGCAAGAGTTTTAAATCTCACAGTCTCAAAGAAAAATGCACCAAAACCCCAACAGCTGGATCGCTTGCAAGTTGAAGACAAGCGCACACTTTCATCCTGGTATTCCCATCCCTGGGTCAAAGAGCAGAGAAACAGAACGTCTCCAGCAGATTTGTGCTGGCTTGAATTGCACATGAGTTTCTGATGCTAGTCTGGTTCTCACTCTGTGTTCTTGTGGTGGCTCAGCCCCTCTGCTACCGCGCTCCTTCTGGGTCTTTCCGTTGTCTTCCCTCTTTAATTCATTCTTATGGCATACATTATTCACAACATAATTATTTTTATAAGATCTTGGCCCTCCCAGATGCTGCCTGTAGTCAACTTCCTGCTCGTGCATTATGTAGGTGAAGCGTTATGATGATTATCAGCGCGGGATTGGACGGCTTCGCTGCCATGGAGATCGTCTCTGACCTAGTCTGACTGGTCCCAGTGCGCTGAGAAGTTCAAAGCTGCACTGCATGCCAAATGTTCTAAACACGACAGAACACAGTTACGTCGAAGCTGCACGTCTAAGCCACGCTCCACACTGAGTTCATTTAATACCCCAGTTTGGTAAATAAAAGATTTCTAACTTCAAATTATGGGTGTGGGAGATCTAAAACACGGTTTCAATTAAAGGGCTGCGTTCGTGTTTAAAATAACATTTCCAAACAAAAAATGTGTATTCTAGAGTTCAAACATCTATCAACCTGAGTTAAGCAGGTGTGTTGAATGCCCAGGAATACTAGCCAATCACAAACAGAGCAGCTTTAAGAACTGACTGATCTAGGGGCCTCTCCAGAATAACCTCATCATGGAACTGATGGACTAATAAATAAATAATTCAAACACAGTATGCTCACATACAGTATATGCACAGGGTTGATCGACTGAACCCTGAAGCGGCACTGGTTAAGCTGACATAAAGATCCATGGCCCTCATCATACTGGTTCTATGGACAAGAAAACGTCAAGAGAGGTTACACCACCCGCCTGATCTCCCAGACAGCACGGGTGTCACAGTCCATTCTTGAGTAGACTAGGCCCATTAGGCATGTTGACACACCACCATCACACAAGTCTTTTGGTTTTTAGGAACCAACAGATTCCGAAAAGGTTGCACACATCCTAAGGACACAGAAAGATAATGTCCACTTCAACTACACTTCTTTGGAAATGTTAGTATTAAATTATCTGATCATTTATTTGTGTGCGAGAACCAGAATATTATAACAGGCAGCTATGCTAATTCAAAACGTGAAATATGTCCATGTATGCTTTAAGTCATTACATACATGTACCCTTCATGACTCCCAGGAGAGAGAGCCATGCCACTCAAGCAAGAAGCCAATCTGAGATCTCAGACATCTTCCATGTAGAGAGAGCCAGTCTTTAAAGCAGCAAAGGAATCTACACCTCAAACTGTGATTTCAGTTCATTCATAAAATTCTGAGCATGATTCAGGACTCTGCAGTGATGCACATCCACCGCGCTCTGTACTATAGTGGAGGGTAATGAGCTGTAGGTCTGAGGTTGCTAGAAGGTAACACTGATGACAATGGCACTGGGTGTAGTGATGATTGCTTTGACATGATAACTCTTTGATGGTGAACTGTCCAAATGATTTACAGAACACCCAACCAGCTAGGAAGATTAAGGAGAGGTCCACGGACCCCATCAGAGTAGCCACTAGTCAGGGTGTCCACTGCTGCACTATCCAACTAACACACACCACAGCTTTGCTACCTCTGGACATAATGGTTGGCCCCTGTCCGCAGACACAAATATTTTGCATTGAAATACTTTAAATTAGGCTTTTGATTGTATTATCTGAATAGAAATATTGGGTGAAAAGAATGTGTGGATCCATCGCGGGGATAAAATATTTAGGGGGAAATACTGGTCACCGCGGCCATACTGGAAGTCATATTCATATTTTTCATAATTAGGATAGCAGAACGTTATAAAAAAATGTCTGCTTATTATCTAAATGTTTAATCCGCGAGAAATCCGCACTGCTAGGTATTGGAGTTTGTTTATTAATGTTCTGCCTGTATATTTTCCCTCAGCAGTACCAGGCGGTGCCAGACATTTAATCTCACGGAGGTCCCTCAAAACGTAAACAAAGGGGAGAATTAACCGAGCGAGCTGCTCGAACTTCGAGGTCCACCCGTCTTTGAAGAACCAGAACACCGTACCGCGACACACTCCGTTCTACCCAGCAACAAAGCGGCGGCGTTCGGTTCCTCCGAACCTGGGACTTTTATCCGCGCGAGCGGACCGAGCCCGACGAGCCCAGCAGAACCGTGCAGAGCGCGAGCCTGAGCGCACCCGGTGCAACGTCGCCCTTTCCTTCAATACGGTTATACAACAGAAAGGAACAATAACAAGGGTGTGTGTGTGGTTCTGAGCTTAAAATACTGCGTGGAAGTCCGATCAGGAATAAAAAAGCGAGCCGTTTGATTGAAGGGATGATGGGCAACGAGAGGGAGGTGAGGCGGGACCCGCTCCAATGCAGAGAGAAATGTACCGAGGCCAACTGGGCTCTGCTAGTCTTGGTTTCCTTGATGCCACAATCGTGCATTTGCACGTACTGCATTAACTTTCCCACCGTTCAACACATCTCAAATTGCGAGGTTTCGTGATAATGTTGGATATCAGGACCGTCTTGGCGCAAAACTTCAGATCTATGAACGAGGCGGACGTTAAACGGGACAGGTTTATATTTTGCCATGACACACCGACAGTCACATACCTTTAACTTGCGTTTCATATTCCCCAATGATCTCCTTGTCCTTCTTAAATTTCGTTTGAGATGACATTTTGTTTTCCTGAGGTATTATAACGTATAGACTCCAGTGAGGTGTGGATGTGGAGCGAGTGCTCCCGTGTCACAGCTTGTTGCGACTTTCCTTATTTCAGGACTTGAGCGAATAAACGTCCCTCGTGTAACGTTCAGCAAATACACGTTTTCTTCAACCGACAAGACCACCGAGCGAAACGGCGATCACCTCACGCACACCTGCACTTCCCCAATCCGAGCTAGCGCTACACACAAGGGGCTCCTCCTCGCTAAATACGGAGTGCCATCCAAAGTGACTGAAGAAATAAACCAAAAAATCCCCCGTTTATAAAAAGACACGTTTACTGTGACGACGGCAGCACTTCATGTGTGAGCCCATGCCCCACCGCGATAACCGTCGGTGAAAAGTTGAGAGCGCATTTCAGAGTTCCCAACGCACCCAAATTTGCCCCCGCGCTGTGAAATCTCGGTAAAGCGAAGAATGGAATTGCGCCAAGCGACATATGAAACTCCTCCTGTTGTAGAACCCCCTCCCTCCACCAGCCCAACCAGCGCCACCCTCACAGCGCCATCCTCACGCCTCCATCAGCGCGCAGGCTCCCTCTCCCCCCGACGTCTGGCCATCTTAACGGTTCGTGTTCTGAAACAAACCAATGCTTCAATGGACGTGGTTGTTTTGACCTATTTCTTTGTATTATGACAGAGACCGAAAAAAATCTCGAATCACAATGATACCAAATTTGCACTAAGATTGTATTTCAGCTACTTATTTAAAATTATACGGCATCCATAACCTACAACAATTTTAATAGTTTTAAGACATGGTTTAAATTGCTTTTGTAACCACATTGTGTAGAAAATGTATTGACAGTATATAGAGGCTATGATATTTACCCTTATAATGCCCTAGTCATATAATTCCATGAGCAATTATTGTACCCCAAACAAAGCAGTATAGAAGTTAGCATGACTGGCAAAAATTTAGCCTGTATACATTCAGTTGTTTATTTAAACTGTATTCTACTCTATCTCCATAGTTCACATTCCTGTTTGATAGGCTTTTCGCCCACACACCCTTATCGCTGCTGGGGAGACCTGCCATTTCTGTGTCTCACAAGCGGGTCTATCTGTGCATGTCAAAACAAAATTTCAAAGGAAGCCCCTACCACAGTGGTTCCTTGTTGACAGCTTGTGTCAGTGAGCTGTTTAAGGTAAAGGACAGAAGCATTGCTGCTTGGAGATCTGTCACCACACAGCCCGATCAGCGGTCCAGCGATAGAGTAAAGAGGCTCTCAGTGAAACGGTGCATTAGTCACCTGACACTGGAAGACCAGAGAAATCAGTGGACTA